>NC_142105.1:23207500-23507500 GCF_056152115.1 Neolamprologus brichardi
TGCATGATAATAGATCGATGGCAGCGCAAGAGACAGATGCTTTCAAAAGTTCTGAACAGCACAGGGAGGCGTCCTGAGCTCATTGACTACAGAACACAACGATGTTAGCAAAACACTGGAAAAGAATGTGACTTTTGAACAATGCTTTTCAGTAATGAAAGCCCTCGTTTAGCTTTATTTCACGTGTGCCTCGTGAAGCCTCTTGCGGTGAGTACAGAAACGCATCGCAGCTCCTTACCTGCTCATTGGAGTCCAAGCCAATCATGACAGAAATGACAGAGCGTAAAGACACAATCTGCATTTCATGGGATCTTGCAGCTTGACTGTAATGTCGCCATGTCGCCCACCTATATCATCCTATGTGTGTCGACAGCATCGTTTGTCATAAAAATGACCTGCGTTTTAAAAGATATCATACTCGTGCCTTATGGTATATGTAATCTGGAGAGAGAAGCACAATGCTTAATGGTACTTAGGTCTAAGTGGCATTACGCTAAGCTGTCACGGGACAGTCATTCATCATTTAACCACATGTTAAAGATGGAGACATCTGATGGTCAAAAGGGTCACAACTGGGTTATTAATGTGTTCAATTAGAACTGCATGCAGTGGAACCAAACCACAGGTGTTTTACCAGAGCTCCCATTAAAAAGTCTTTCTCTTTAATTAGACTTCTCACGTTTGCCTGCAATGCTTAGTCCCCTCAAGACGCCGCTGTTCCCCTTGCTTTCTTGTCGGCCTCTGTTGAGCGGCCGTTTAGCGGTTGATCTGTTTTTTATTTGTTTGCTATTAAGGTGAACTGGCTTTTAAGTTGTCGTCCACTGTCATAGAAGTGAAGCAGCAGTGTGGTGAAGTACCGCGAAGCCATATTTTAAAGGATTAGCAAATCTCACCTCACCTCATCTCACCTAAAATGAAAGCCTTTTCAGTTCAGTGTCGCTGGCAAAGTCTGTTCTTGAATTAGACCAACTGGCTATACTCATCATCAAAGCTGCCTAAATAAAGCCCTAATATCTGAGGTTGGGTGATCTGTCCCACACGTGAGTAAGGGTGAATAAACAAGGCTCAACCTTTCACAGCGGCAGGGCAGACACATTCACATTTGTCCTTTCCTGTAAACACTACTTTGTCAAACAGAAACACGTGTCCTAACTCTCTTCTGTACTCTTCTTCGTCTTGTAGAAGTTTACCTTTAGCATCCATAAATATTTTTCTGTTGGTTAAGCAAGAGCTCCTCAGTTTGATCTGAGCCGTTAAGCCGTCTGGTCAGACTGTCGGTAAATTTGGTAATCTGCCTTTGGGGCAGCAGCAGGTTGGTTGGGGGCAGACAGTTGGTTTGGTTCTGGTCGGTTTGCTCCAACAGCCTTGCCGATTACTCTGCACTATGGTACCCGATTGTGGTGACATCGAGGCTGACCTTGGAGTCACCTCCCCCGCTGCCGCACTCTCCCTTGTCGTACCACCATTTGTTTTTCAATTTGTCCAAGAGGCCTTGCTCATTCAGTTTTAAAACTGCCAGGTTAACAGCATTTCTTGAAACGATAAAACATAACTTGTAAGAAAATGCACAGGTCCGTGAGAAATCTAATGCAAGGTAATAATCGTACTAAGCATCATGAGAGTAGTTAATGGTAGAGAGGCTACCACTGTCAAAGCAGGGGGCTTATGCACAGAAAACTATCGGTTAAAATCAGAATGGTCTAGGGAAGGACAAATTGTTTAAGAATTTCAGGAATATAGAGAGATAAGAAAGGCTCGTATGAGGTAGAGACAGTGTTAAATCTTGGAAAAAGGTGGCATAAAGGGTTACGTAGTTTAGAACTGAAGTGTGCGGGATGGGGACACTTGTCATTGAGAAGAAAAGTAACAACAACAAACATCATGCAATTAACATTCGTCACAAGTGACAGCGCAGCTTTTAAAGGCTAAATTGAAAAACCATTGAACTGTTAAATTAAAAGTGACAACACAACAGTCAGGTAGGACAGCACACGGGACAGAAGGAGAGATTGAAGGAGAGAGAAAAGCAGTGAGAGAGACATAAATATGAAATTATTGTTAGCTTTAGCCTCATTATCTGGATTTGAATGCTCTGCTATAAAACGGCAACTCTTTAGAAATACAACATTAAATATCGTTAATTAACTTTTGTATCCAAGTGCAATGAAAGGCATACAACCGTTACCTCTGTGTCCATTAACAAGAAAAAAAAGGAAGGAGAGGAAGAGAAGAGAATGACAACAGGGGGACATCAGGGTAGGTGGAATACTATAACAACATAGGGGATATTGTTATATTATTCCACCCACCTTAATGCTGAGCCTTTGGGCGTCGCCACACCGTAGCCTTTCGAGTCGAGGTTCCCGCCGACTTTCATGGTGTCGCACGGCTTCCGCTGCTCGATGTACTCGTTCATGGTGGACTCGAGGAGAAAGGCGAACTTGCCCTTCGACTTTCGTACCCGGGCTACGCCATCGGGTGTGGTCTTAACAAACACAGAGGGCTCAGCGGATTTCATGTACGACCACATCTTCTCGTAAACTGCTATTTTGGATCGCTGCGCAGAGAAGAGAGGGAGAAAAGGAGTAGCTTAGAAATCTGAAAAATCACACATGTGCAATGGATTTCGTCATATTTTTGTGCTTCGTGATCGTACGATTTAAAAAATGGCATCGTGAAGTATTTATAGACATCTTGGAATGAAAATGTGTGATATCTTTAAATACTTCCAGGGAATAGAGCTGACAGACCTTTATGAGATCATGAAGTACAAGAATTTACAAAATCCATTCCTTTTATCAGCATTCTGAAAATGTACCCTTTAAGTACGTCACTTGAAATTCACTGAATGGAAAAATCAGTTATGCAAAACAAGATCTTTAACAATTGAAAGGGTGTAAATTGCAGGTAATGATCATTCTATCTGAAAAATTTGCACAGGCCTTGGATTTGTTTCCTGAAAGTTCAGCCTCAGTGGGCTGAGCCTGAGTTTATGGTCCTAATTTAACTTGTAGAACTTATTACATTCATTTATTTCAACAATACTGCTAATGAAATATCTCAACTGTGACTCTCCACTGTAGACGAAGCGAGAGAAGCGAACAACAAGGCAACCCATCACAAAGTGACAAGGATGAGCATTTTCCCGGCGCCCGCAGACAGGCTTAGTGAGCCTGTAAAATCTGGAGGAGTCGGGCACTATCTATAATAAGCATCAATTAAATTATTCAATGCCGCTGGATTTATTTTGGCATAGGCATTTCACACATCCCGGTGTGATCCTGGTCCAAGCAGTGATGAGCCATACTTTCCAAGTGCCGAAGATTGGATCCCACATTAAAAAACAAACAAACAAACAAACAAAAAAAAAGCCAACACACTTTCTTTTAAGCAAAGGCCAGAAAAAGGAAGAGCAAAAAGTAAAAAATCATAAATTTGCACGTAGAAAATGACCGTAGCATTTGATATGCCAAAATCTGCCAGTGATACACTATATTGCAAAAATCTGCTTTCAAACACACATGGACTGGAGAAGCACCTTATTTTTAATCTACAGGGTTTAAAATGATGCCGGCCCAATATTTGCAGTTGTAACAGCTTTTGAAAGGTTTTAGAGTGTGTTTATCAGAATTTTTTATTATTCGTCCAGAAATGCATTAGTCAGACACTGATGTTGGACGAGAAGGCCTGGCTCAAAGTCTCTGCTCTCATTCACCCCAAAAGGTGTTCTTTCAGGTTGAGGGCAGAAGTCTTTGCAGGCCAGTCAAGTACTTCCACACCAAACTTGCTCATCCATGTCTTTATAAACCTTGTTTTGTCTACTGGTGCACGATGAGGGAACAGAAAGGGGCATTCCCAAACTGTTCCCATAAAGTTGGGAACATGAAATTGTCCAAAACGTCGTACTGTTCTCCTGGATGCTGCCAAACCCAGACTCGTCCATCAGATTGCCAGATGGAGACGCGTGATTCGTCACTCCAGAGAGCAAGTCTCGACTGCTCTAGAGTCCAGTGGCAATGTGCTTTGCACTGTGCTTGGTGATGTAAGGCTTGGATGTGTAGAGTTGTAGCTCCCATGAAGCTCTCTACACAGTGTCCTTGAGCTAATTTTTTTGGCCACATGAAGTTTGGATGTACCATGCGCCTCAGCATCTGCTCTATGACGGAGCAATTCAGCCACCTCTGCTTTGTTATAATACCACTAACAGCTGACAGTGGAATATTTACTTTTGGCAACATAGCGTACTTTGCTGTGGCCTTTTTTTCCCTCATACCACAAATCATTAGTGTAACAAGAATGAATAATTCATAATGTTAGTAAATTAAGATAACAAGACTGGGTGTGGGTGTAGAGGGAGTGATTACCTTTTGTATATATTGTTCCAGTACTCCCTTGCCCATTTTTTGAGCTATCCCCTCTAGCTGTGTATCCTTTCTCTGCCCCGAGCTAGATATTTCCTGGTTGTCCTGGTTTTGAGACTTTGTTATTCCCCTGCACTATTAGCATCATTAGCATTGCTATTATTAAAGCTTGTAAGTAAGCAAGTAAAACTTTATTTATAAAGCACCTTTCAAAATATAAAATCATAGAGTGCTTCTGTCACAGTATGCCGAAGCAGACTGTATGAATGTGAGGAGGACAAAAGGCGAGCCGTTTAATATGGCTGATGGAAAAATACTAAGGCAAACAAAGATGAGAATAAACAATAAACAACCTAATTCGGGAAAAATCTTAAACATGAAACTTGGCCTGGACACGTGGATACAAATATAGCTGGAAGATGGAAGATGGAACCACGACAACATGACAACACGAACTTGACAACATGGACAAGAGGGCAAGAAACATGACAGACTAACAGAGAAGACCAAAGTGAAAACTAACTAAACTAAACTTAAGGTAACCAAATGATAATCCCATTACTCAACATATTTAAAGGGATAACTTAAGAACTAGTGCCGTCAGCGTTAATCTCATTAAAATGACGCTAACGCCATAACCGCATTAACGTGGCAAATCTCCCTTAGTGAGTTAGCGCGGATCGCCTTGTGCGTGGGGCTGCGCGGCTCTAACGCGTTAACAGACTAACCGCACAAACGAGCTAACCGCCTTAACGCAGCCGTGCAGCCCCACGCACAGGGCAATCCGTGCTAACTTGCTAAGGGAGATTTGCCGCGTTAATGGGGTTTTGGCATTAGCGTTATTTTAATGAGATTATTTTAATGAGATTATTTTAATGAGATTATTTTAATGAGATTAGCACTAGAAACTCAAAACGTAAACTGAAAACGCTTGGGTCAGAGACCCAGGATCGTGACAGCTTCACAACAGCCAACAACTGATAAAAAAAAAACAAATCAAGGGAAATTAACAGAAAGCAGATTTAAAAAGATATGTTTTTAACTGGCTTTTAAAAGAGACCACTGATTTAAAATCAAAAAGAAGACAGTTGCACAGTCTGGTGGCCACTGAACAGAAAACTCTGTCTCCTTTTTTTCAGCTTAGTCTAGGGCACCAACAGCAGGCCCTAGTTACAGGACCTCAGGGACCTGCCAGGGACAATGGGTGCAAAAGCCCTCTGATATAACCTGGTGCCTGTCTGTGAAAACAATCCTCTCATGATCCTCACAGGAACATGACAGTTTGCTGTGATATTTTGATATTTTGATATTTTATATATTTAGCATGCTTAATTAAAAAAAAAAAACAATGGGCACAATTGTCATACAGTTTAGTTAACGTACTGACACCTGTGGCTTTATGCGCCCAAACATACTGACCAGAGTACAGGCACACGAATTGGTAAAAAGCCCCCTGTAACTAGAGCAAATCCATCTCTGATGCATTTCTGTTAATAAACAAAAGCATTACCCTTGACCTAACAAAAGTGCTTTTACTTGCTTTATGTAATCATATACAATTTGTTTGCTGGCATCTGTCACAGTCTAACCGGGCGAAGGGTGAGAATGAAATGAGACAGCAGCATAACACAAATTAAAAAGCCTGCATGATAAATGTTCAGAGCTCAGATGAAGAGGAATTCAAGCTGTAACGGTAGCTGCTCTGCTTTAATTCAAATACAACAGATGAGGCTAAGGAGAGTTAGATGTGCTATATTTGACAACAGCCACATTCAATGTCTTCAGTTTGCATGTGTCAGACAGCGTGAAAAGGACGCTAGTTTTTGGAGGACATTTCCCCAAAGACACGGGCTCATCTGTTCAGCGGTGGGAAAGCTCCAGACGCCTCCTAGAATGAAGAGAAAAGAATGGATCTGGGCATTGATTACTGACGACAGAGTGTGCTGCCTCAGTGCTTTATGAAGTCAATTCATCAATAGCAGGACGGGGAGTGAGGACCAAGTGCGGCCGAAACCTAAATAGGCTGGTTTCACTGCTTCTGCTAAAGTCACCACTGAGACGCTTAGACAAGATAGAGAGAGAGAAAATAAGACTCAGTGAGAGAGCCCAGCAGGGAAGGAGGGACGTTTGATTATTGAATGCTGGCGCACAAATGTGCATACTGGCAACACAATGGCACGTACAGTACACCCACAAGAACACGCCACTAAGAGCCTACTCCCTTACAATGTAATCATTCACATTCCCATCTATGGTGGTCATTTAAAATTCAATTAGGGAATAATGACTGTAAAAGTCCATAATCAATGAACAGACAATTTGTTGAGCAGTTAAATACGGCCATAAATACAGATTTATACACTTGCCACTCCTTTACACTATATAATGGCCCTGTTAGAATATACTGCTGTGTCCTAAATGAGATTCCCACGATTTGACAGGGAATGGCTGTGATGCCTGTGTCGCATGACTCTGTGTTCGCTATCATGCAAATGTCACAACCCTCCTTCTCTAGATGTCTTTTAAATTACTAAGATCAAGCACAGTGTTGCTATCTTTATAACAAAGTACCTAAATAGTGAGTCTCAGCCTACTCTCCTTCCTACTTACCTATCTGCCTACCTAGGCGACATTGTTACATCATCTGTGTAGGTGGTTTTCCTGCAAATCTGTCTGAAACTGCGAGTTTCCTGCATAAAGACAGGCTCCGGTCTGTTATTTAAGTCTCCCGACCTAAGAGGCGGAATAAAAAGAGCCGGACTTTCCTCGAGTAAAAACACAGTCAGGGGAAAAACGTTGGTTCATCTGGCTCTGTTTGTGAGTCTCCAATAACTGCAGTGGGTTCACAGTTTATGGATTGCATTTTCCCAGTAGGATGTTAACATTAAAACACTATAGTTGCTAGTAAATTACTCATATGCAAAGATATTGTGTCGCAATATAAGAGAAGATATTTAAGTAAAAGGGTATCCAGCCAGTAAATGTTGGTCAGCATCATTAATGCTTGAATGGAAGTATTGCTGTCGTTGCCTTAATAGAAACTGACATAAGAACCAGATTTCAAATATAAATTGGGATAAAAGTGAGTTTTATTGTAGTTTTTTTGTTTTGTGTTTTTAACCTCCTAGGACCTGGCGTCCACGTATGTGGACATCACATTTTGGGATGTCTAGACCAAAATAATACATTTTGCTCTACAAGGGCCTGATATCCAGATACGAGGACATTATACTGCCGCTGTTCTATCGGCATTTAAAACAAATGTCCTTATATGTGGATCTCATTTCTCTCAGAAACAAAAATCAGATAAAAAAAAAATAAATTCTTTGTTTTTACATTCATCAGGTCCCAACATGCCCAAATATCAAAGAGAAATTAAAAATGCATGCCATGGAAAAGTTAATATAAATGAATGAATGTTACACTAATTACACTAAGTTCCAGCCCCACTTAAAGGTCTTTTTGTTTTACAAAAGCTTTTCAACTCTGGTATGAAAACAATAATTTGTTAGAGCAAGTGTTCAATTCAATTTCTCTTATACAGCACCAAATCACAACAACAGTAGCCTCTAGTTGCTTTATATTGTAAGGTAAAGACCCTACAATAATAGATTCATGAAAACCCCAACAATCAGACAACCCCCTATCAACAAGCTTTTGGCGTCAGTGGGAAGGAAAAACTCCCTTTTAACAGGAAGAAACATCCAGCAGAACCAGGCTCAGGGATGACTGGCCTTCTGCCGTGACTGGTTGGTGGTGAAGGGGAGGAAGACAGGACGAAAGACATGCTGTGGAAGAGAGTCAGAGATTAATAATAACTAATGATTAAATGCGGAGTGGTGTATAAACACACAGAGAGTGAAAGGAGGTGAGTGAAGAGAGTGGTTATTGATCGTAGAATACAAAATCCCCCAAAATATGGTCGTTTTTTTTTTTTTTTTTCAAACAATGGCTGCTTAAAAAGAAAAGAAAACATGGTCTTATTTGGATTTACACAAGTCTTGGATTTTAGAGTACAAAAGAAGCTGCAGAAAAGTTCTGTTAAAACTTTAAAGGAAGATTTTTCTTTTTCTGCCATTACCCACTATTCACCTTAAACTACTTTAGATACTAAAGATTTTCCTCTGAAACTAATCAGGTTACCCTGTAAGTATCTCTTTGCAATCTAGAGAATGCTTATTGGCCTGAAAACAGTCTTTAAAGTCTTCTGTGATGCAGAGGAAGAGAAAACAAAGGTGAAGAAGGTTTGCATTTCTGTATTTTGAAGATCACTTCTCCGATCAGTTGAAGATTCTATTATTGCAATATTGCTAATAATGCCATTAAATTGTTCAAGGAGAAACACGTGTTTGAAGTTCAAAGTCAAAGAAACTGACCTCTCTGTTCTAAATAACCGCTTAATCTGTATTGATTTGGAATTACGCAGCGTTTCCAGGATGCTGTCCACTGCCCTTCGAACCGCAACCTGTTTTTTATTCTTCCTTCGGCGTGGCCGGCTGCTTTCATTATAGCCTCCCCTACATACGCTCCACTGCTTGTGTATCTTAAAGGCCATCTCCAAACACACCACCACTACATTTCATTCGACTTTACTTCACTTCCATTTTGTTTGTAGACATCACCACTTTCCTCCAATATCCTGTGTGCCAGGACTACCTGTATCTCAAGTATGCAGAGATGAAAGTTGAGGCTCTGGGAATGTACTTTGTCATTGAAGTGCCACATGCTACACCCTGAATACCAATTGCTCGTCTTTGATGCTCATTGCTGGACTCCAGTAACCGCTCTCGCGCCCGCTGTTGCCGCTGATCTAAAGTTCGCCCGGGCCCTCAGAGGATGGTGCTTTTCCTCAGAGGTTATGCCTATCTTGCGCTAGACACTTTTGTCAGCTTTCCCTTTTATGCAAACAGCCTCTAATCTTTATAGGAGCCACCCCTTTACCCGGCACTGTACTGAAACACAAAGTGACAAGAGCTCGGGGAGTTGTGTTACAATGCGCTGCATATGATTGCAGGGCAACCTAAGAATTTCTTGCATAAATCTCCTTGACTGCTCTTCTTCGTGCTACCGTGCCCTAATGCAGGTCTACTCTGCATAAAAAAAGAAAAGCTGCTTATTAAACATTGCGTTGGACCCTGCTGAAGCCACTGTGTCTGTACCACAGTAGCTGAGACGTGAAATTGATTTTCATGCTTAGTAAAATGCATTGGTGACTGCACTCAAGCTGCTGCTCTCATCTGCAACACACCTGCAGATCAGTAAGATGCATGATGTTCGCTCTTGAGGCTTGGGGGTAATGTGCAGTCTTATGAGGACAATAGAAAACAATGCTGCACTCTCATTTCTCTGTGCAATTATCATTCTTTCATTATTACACTGTTAAATGAGGTGCATGAAGGGACAGCAGTGTGGTTGTCTTTGATGGTCTCACCCCAGTCTTTACACATAATTAAACAGCCACATCAGCTCATTTTATCATCCCGGCCGTTATTATGATCCAGCTTCTGCCTCCATGTACATTTGGAAATGTAACCGAGCCAAGCCTTTCTGATGGAATAAAACCTCATCAAGAGGATAAACATGGCCTCGCTGGTACAACTCATCATTTTCTAATCATCCAAAACCCAAATATTCAACTGGCTGCATGAAAAGATACATGACAGGAATTCAAATGATGAAACAAACCACAGCAGTGCAGTAGAGCATGACAGCTGCTGTGTTGAGGAAGAGCATTACAAAGCTTGAAGCTATCCCGCCACTGTCTCAAGGTAATGCAGCAGACGGGCTGAAGACAGAGGGCCGAGGAGAGAAGGGTGCCCAAACAAGCAGGGTAGTCTTGGGAAGACGAGCCAAGAACGGGCAGAGGCGGTGCCAAGCGCCTGGAGCCAGTCAGCCTTCCGCTGGGCACGTCAGCGGACTCCCAGGCCAGCTGTCCTAGCTTGTTGTGGGCAGCAGAATCAGCAGACTCTGACACCGCTCTTTGAAAATTCCTCTGCAGCTTTTCTAAAATTTCTGTCATAGGTGTACACAGCGATGGCAATATTGCCACACTGTCAGCTGTGTCAATTTATCAGGCACAGAGGAAAACAGCCTTGGAGGAATGTCTGAACTCCAGTAGATAATGGGATAATTCAACTAATATTAATACATTAAAATCCACACAGGAGTTAGAGAGCTTGGTAGCTTATTACCACAAGCAATATTCTTTTTTTTATGTATTTCTTTGTACTAAAAAGGTAATAAATGTGTTTTCCAGCACTGTTCTTCTTTGTCGGGGAGCTCTGGAAAATAAACCAGGTGAAATCATGAAAAATTCAAGGCCAGCAGTGTCAGAGATGATGACATATGTCTTGTTTGAAAATTTGGACTTGATTTAAAATTTCCAGCTGGTTGATGCCGTATGGGTCTAATTAAGCCTGAATGTATTTCCTGAAAACAGATCTGAAATAGAACTTGAACTCCGATTAATCAGTGTGTTTTTTTCCTTGTCAGCTTTCTGCAGCTTTAATTAAAAGTCCCTTGGAAGAGCAGCTCACACATGTCATTTCCTATTTGAAGACTCGGGGATGTATCTAGGACGCTCATTAT
Source organism: Neolamprologus brichardi (assembly GCF_056152115.1). Lineage (NCBI taxonomy): Eukaryota > Metazoa > Chordata > Actinopteri > Cichliformes > Cichlidae > Neolamprologus > Neolamprologus brichardi. The sequence goes on from NC_142105.1 coordinate 23,218,450, forward strand.
ACAGAACACAAGAAAACTCCAGACTTCCCGACCACTTCTCAGACAGTTCCTACCAGCAGACCTTCGGTGGCTCCGTCGTCAGACTCTAAAGCTAATTTGTAACTGGCATCCGTCATGTGTGTGACACAAAGGCGTATAGTACACTGTTTACGCACCTGCGCGGCATCTCTGGTGAAAGGGAAAGTGATGACAGATTTATGAGGTGGTGTATAGAGAATTAAAAAAAGATGCGGTCATGCGCCATGTTTCCTAGAATGTGCGACGTTACCGTCGAGTGCAGCCCCCTTTTTTTTAAACAGCCCCAGAGTTTGCAGACTTAAAAAGACAAGGATTTTAAACATTAAGCTGTGCAGACACTATCTTTCCCTTCTTTGTTTTAACCCCCCCCCCCCCCAAAAAAAAAAAAAAGAAAAAAGAAAAGCACAGATTTGACTTTGCATTTTGTTGTTGTGAGCAACGCAACCCAGGGGTAATACAAATGAAGTGCTCTTTCTGCCAACAGGCTGCAGCTGTGAAACATGAATTGTTTCTCTCCTGCTGATGAGTAATGAGGGAGCGTAAGATAAAAGACTGTCATATTGCCTTTTCGTCATCACAGGCTGAGTGCTGTTTCGTTAATGCTTTTTCAACACTGGACTGCTAGTGTAGCCACGGCCATGAACTTTAGCTATCTCTGCGTTTCACATCAGAAGCCTGATCGTCTTAGATATGAGCACTGTCTAGCTGCTGTGTAGCCTTTCGCAGACTAATACACTTTTGCTTCAGATTTTAGTTAATTTATGACCTAATTGCCTGCTTAGTCTCTCACACCGACGGACATATTGCTTATTCCCTCTAAAATGTCTTTCAGACTGCTCTGTTTGACCTACAGGGCTCTTCTTCATCAGGTCCAATTTGCCTGCCATGGCCAGCTAGCTAATTACACTTCATGAACTGACCCTTCTGAGTTTGAGTCTGATGTGGGTACTTTGATTAGCCTCCTGTTTTTATCACCTCTGAGTCTTCCGTGTTGTTACCACGCTTTCTGCTGACAGGCCCCGTGCCTCAAGGTTGCACACTGCAGTAGTACTGCATAAATTTCACGTTTGTGTCATAAGAGTTCAAGAACTGCTTCTGTGTCAACACGCCTCATTTGGAGCAATCTTGTGCAGGTCAAGAGTGCCGCGCTAAAGGCACAAAATGGAAAAGTTGCAAGGAGGAGTTGATCAAGGACATTGCACGGAGCAGTTTTTTATGATTCAGAACGCCTGAGTGCAAAATATTTAAACCAAATGCATTATTTGCCATTTGAGCTGAAAGAAAAAGGAGCCGACAGATTAGCGTGGTGCTGTGTGTGTGTGTATGCGTGCATAAAGCAGTTTCTTGACACTACTCACCCTAAAGAACTCTTTAGTGGAGCCTGAGTCCAAAGTGCCATATGCTATCTCTGTCTGCTTTGCCAGATCTTCGGCACTTTCTATAGGAGAGACCATTCTTTCAACTGTCAAGAAGGCAGCCAGGTTGGCTGTGTAGGAGGAGATGATGATGAGGGTGAAGAACCACCACACACCGCCAACAATTCGCCCTGACAGAGACCTGCGAGAGAGGGGTTGATGACAGGGAAACACGGAATGTAATTACACGGTGGCATGTGGTGGCCATCAACCAGCTAAGATCTGCCAGTTGTGTTTAATGTACCTAATTGTATCAGTCATCAGAATTTCCATGTAAATCATTAACGGCAACCTGATGCTGCATCATTTTCTCCCACATTTCCACGGAAAGAGTAAAGGCAAGTTGTTTAAATGTACTCTTTATTTGCTTGCGAAACAATCAGGGTTCAAAAGTCATTTCACAGCCTGTGGAACGTATTGATCTGTCTACTATGGTGATAAATATTTTATCGTACGCTCACTGACACTGACATTGCACATATGATAGCTGCAACGAATGCAAAATTAGCACAAGCAATGAACACCTAAAAGGAGAAGAACAGAAAATTAAGATTTCATGTAGTCATCAGATTTGTTTTTCTATTTTCATCTGCTGTCCACTCCTTGTGTCTACTGGAGCTGACCCACCTGGGGGAGATGTCACAGCCCTGCTGCATGAAGGCGCCCAGCGAGAACCAGAGAGAATTGAAGATGCCAAAGTCATTGGGAGGATCGGGGGGAGTCTGAGGGTCTTTGGTCTCATCCTGTTCCTCGAGGTTCCACTCATAAGGACTAAATCGACTGACCAGGAACAGGACCACGCTCACCCCGATATAGGCAAACACTATACACATCCAGATTTCATAGGCCAGAGGGTCCAGGAAGGAAAAAACACCGGGCTTGGACTTTTGCGGCTTCTTTATCATAATGGAGATGCCCAAGCTCATAAATGGCTTGGAAAAGTCTATCACCTCTTCTCGCACCAGTGTAATGGTGAGAGGTGCAATGGCTATATCTGCTCTCTGGAAACAGGGACATGCACAGCAAGTGTTAGTTATGACCTGCATAAAGAAAGAGGTTATTTATTTATTTCTTTTCTTTATGTTTGAATGGCTGGAGCTGAGGGGGATATAAAACAACAATATTTTATTATACATTTTATACATATCATTTTCATAAATGAGCCACCACATTGGAAGACAGGCTGAAAAACACACAGACACACATGCACAGTCACGCACACAAAGAGAGAAAGCACGGTCACATTTGCGCCGTGTGTTTTGTCGTGACCTGGGATATTAGCCAACACTTGGAGCGCTAAATGAATCAAAACAAACTGTTTGCAATCAAACACAAGGCAAAATTAAGTGTTAAGTGCGCACGCTAATTAGAACTGTTAACTTTTAATTTGCGAAATGTAAACAGGTTGCTGCATAGAGAAATCTGCGAGCCCTCCCTGTGTACACTTCATCACATGGCATTCAGCACGCCGGGTTTCCCAAACTGTTTATTCTGGCATTAGCTTTTTTCTTTTCTTTTTTTTTTCCCAAGCTGTTTCTCTTTATCCCCCTCCTTTGCTCTGCTGCTTCAATCACATTATATTATCAAAACACATCCACAGAGGTGGTGCTGCCTTTTTAGAAATCACAATGGGTTTCTCTGTAAAGGCAGAAGAAAATAATTAATCATGTTCAACAGTGTTACTGCAGCTTGTGTATGTGATTAATTAAATAACTGCTCCTCTTCAAAGGAGACAATATGCAGAAGGCGATTCTTCATATCTGCCTGGGCTGTTGTTTTTTTTCTCTTTTTTTCGCGGCGAAACCGAGAAAACATTGGACTGAATCAGCAGGAGGCAGAAAATGTTTCTTACAAGGTCAGCCGAGGAGCAACACAAATAGAGCCAATAAACACGACTGTTTTCTTTGCCCTGTCAACACAACGTTGCGAGCAGCTATAACCATTTAATCCGGGGTGCGGGCGTAAGCAGCACTCAATCAATGGCGAGGGAAACAAAGCAATAAAGAGCAGCCTCGGGCCTAACCTTTAAAAGACAACTAAAATCAAATTAATTTACTGGTCAAAAGGTCAAAATGTACAAAACTATTAGTCCCGGCCCACCTGCTGTAAAATTACAGGTCTGGAAAGACTTGACAGAGATGTGATTGGAAGAAATTTTTTTCTCCCCGCCTCCTCCCCTTCCATCTGCAAGGAGTGGCCTTTTCCCATTTGAAAGATAATTTGGTGGCGATAGCACATCAAACCAGGCAATCTCTCAAGCTGATAGTTAGGAAATTGAACAGATGAGGAAGCCAAACCCTCATGCATTTTGCATTTGGCCCCCGCTCAACCGCTGTGGCCTTGGAGAGGGGTGAGCGGGTCGGTGGGGTTGGATGGGGCGGAGGGAGGGGAGGCAATTTTGGATTGCTGGAGGTGTCGCACGGCCCCGGGCGCCGTCAGATGCAAAACACGGTGTGACCCTTCGCTAATGTGAGAGGTTCAACGTTTATGGAGCGTGCCACATATGGATCTTGTTGTTCCAAACCGCAAGCCACAATTTAGCTGTTGATTCTGAAGCAGATTTTCTCAGCTGTGAATTTACAATGCGGCGTATTCATCATACACATGAAACATTGAGCGTAATTACACAATCACTTCAAAGGCATACACTCTTTCATTCATCAAAGTGATTACAGTGTGTTTGCCATATGGACTCCTTCTTTTGCCTTCCACCTACCTCGGTATCGCCTGCAAGAGAGTTAGGATTTTCAGGCTAAAGCAAAGAGCATTAATTGCAATGAACAGCACTGAGAAATGATTTCATTTTCTCCATCTCAAGATGATCACCAACTCCCCAATGCTTCAGGCTGCATTTGACAAATTCACTCACAGCTGAGCTTCCTGGGCCAGCATTAGGCTTTTGCACTGGGCGAGAGCTGATGAGTTCACTATGGGTTGGTGATAACCTTAAGACAGAAAAATGAGATCTCCTCTCATGTTGAAGTTCCTTGCAAACTGTCATGTAATCAGTGAGACTCCCAGTACTCACCCCATAGACCAGTTCACCCACCATCCCGTTCCACGTCTTGGTCTCAGGGTCTCGGGCTCCGTACTTTCCATCCATTACTATAGACAGTTTGTACTTAATTCCAACATGTTTGGCAATCTCAGATGCTAAATCGACGCAGTAGCCTTCATATCTGTCATTCCCCTCCAGATGCATATAATTTTTCTTGTACATCACATAAGGAGCTTCCTGTTGATTCAAACACACGCTGGTTTATTCACTCCCATGCCATCGCACAGATTCCATTATACAGATGTATGCATGCACGCTCTCACATAACTCCGTGCACGCACGCACTCCCGCACACACACAGAATATGAGAAGCTGCTATAACCACATCCATGCAGTCGTGCATACACAGATGATGCCCTGCGAATGCACAAATACGCACTGATAACAGCAGCGTGACCGAGTGTTCACACTGCTTTCATCAAGCGGTGGCAGCCAGCAGACACCAAGGCCAATGTACCCAACCCATTTTTGAGCCCAAGGGCGTAACAAAGGGGGTCAATGAAAAAGAGGATAATCGTTTCAATGGGAAATAATTTAGAAAAAAGAAAAGTTTTTCACTTTCACAGAGTAAGCTGGGCTGGGAGTCATTGGTAGGCAAGGTGTGGGTCAGCTCAGAGGTGGGTGGGGATGGGAATGGGTTTCATAAGTAAATGCCAGTGACAGGAGAGGGATCAGAGAGTGCCCATAGTATCTCGACATATTCAAGCACATTGCATCAATGCGCAGTTAAAGGCTGTTTCATTCCAAAAAAACCAAACCAAAAAAAAACCATAATATAAAATAAAATGATTATAAAAAGCTGTTGTTTGCTATCTAGGAAAAAAAAAAAGAGCAAACGAGTACTCTGTAAAATAAAATAACTAGATCAGGAGAGCAGGAGCGTGCTAGTGTTCCTCTCCTTTTCAAAATGCCGGTGCAGCTCGTCTTTTCTCTTACTGAGCACATCATCATCATTATCAAACAATAGGACTGCTCAGGAGAGCAGGCATTGTCATTACAGCCACACACAATTAGAGTGCAAGTAGGAGAGCAATGGTTTGTTTGTTCTGTGCTGAACGTATCCCCTAACCTTGGATCCATTGAGTATTTTCCGCTTGTTAACACGTGTTTGCCTCCTGACTGTATTTTTCACCTAGAGATGTTAAATGTTTCCTCTCGCTATTGAGTGACGCCGGCTTACGGCTCGGAATACAGATGAAGATCTAGCTTTGCATAAATCCCATGGACACTTATCACTTATAAACGTTTTTCTTTGCCATTTTGAAGCGTTTGTTTGTGGAGAACAGGTAATTAGAATGCCATTAAACAGTCAGTAAATATGGGAGCCGTCCAATAAGCCCGAAACATTTACCTACTAAATCCAGTTAAAAGAAAAGAAATCGAAAATATATTTGGTAATTATATGTTCCTTTGTGAAAGTGCCTCGAACATGATCCTCCATTTAAAAGGCTAACAAGCTGTGCATACTTCAACACAGAACACATAGCAGGAGCAATACAAAATAGATTGAAGGGGAGATAACAAGGGAAAAAATACAGCACCTTCTCATCATTCCCCTCCAATACTGTTTATTTTGCTTTGCCCCACCTGGGAAACCATTGCAGTATCATTCTGTAGTCATTCTGCGGCCAGTCTATCCCAAGTGTCATTGAACATTTACTTGATGAGGACAGACAGGTCTACTTACGTATGCATTTGTATGCTTTTTTTTTTTTTTTTTGTAACTGATGGAGTCAACCATAATCATTTATACCATTATTGTGATGTCACTGCTACGACAGGCCACTGAAGTATGGAAAATCAAAATGCTTTGACACCCACACGGATACAGTTGAAACACTCCTCCAAGCCGGATCGACTGTTTCAACGTGTAGTGAGTGGATGGAAAGCAACACAAGAAAGATGTGGTTCTACCCGCCCAGGACAGAATGTATCACTCATTGGAATCAACACCATGACCTTGAGTGGCAGAATACGTGAAACATTTAAAATTGCGTGGAAAGTGTACCATAATAGTAGTGACCACAATCGTTCGGTTTTCCACTGAGGAGTCGTTGGAGACCTGCAGATCCATAATATTTACAAACCGCGAGTACTCATTCCAGTATCCGATCTGCAAAGAGAAAACAGGGGTTAGTGATGCACTCCGGCCCACGGTCCAGATATAAGTGAGCATACAGAAGGGAAATGAACAAATATTACAGGGAAATGCAGCGCTGCAGAGCTCATTAAAACAACGGAGCTTTCCCCAGAGACTTGCTGCCTCTGCCCTGATGTTCAACCACATGAGCAGAGTACTAAAACAGACCAGATAAACAGGTACAGTTTTCTGGGCATAGAATGCTGCGTTTACATTTCTGCATTCAACGTGCAGATAACGGATGTGATTACAGAGGGACTTTTGCCTTTTACGATCCACCTGAAATTCAGATACCCAACTGCTCCTTTGCAATCCGTGAGCATATGGCAACTTCAATCCCTTCCACCTTTTTATGGTAAATAATTGATATTCAAACCTGTGAACTGCATACACGTTTAATAATCTAGCATAATATTGCAGTGGCTCCTCAGTTTTACTCTGTCCTGCCGCTGTAGTTACTCTGCATTCTGCTCTACAGATGCTTAAGTCAAACCAATGTCAAGTGTTTGTTTGCCCGTCTGAAATAATGGCTGCTCTGGCTCGTGATGAAACGTGTTGCATATGTTATTGCCAAAAGTCTAACTGTTGCTGGCTTGGATTTTTCTTTCCTTCACATCTGGTCTGCATTTTTCCTTTTCTTTTCTTTTTTTTTCTTTTGCATGAGATCTTTCATGTTTGGGACAAACAGGTGTACAGCAGAGACTGAGCACCAAGTGGGGGCGCTAGAAAGCAGCAGACGCTTCAGAATTGAGCTCCCGATCGTTACAGCTGTGGCTGTATTAAGTGCACTTGGCAGACTTGGTGATTTGGGGGTGGCGGGCGGGGCGGTGCTGGACGTTATTAAATGCTTATTCCAGGCTCTCTAGTCCTTGAGTGATATTTGAGACACTTTGCTCGAGGGACACGGCTGCTGGGACCTGTGTCACGGAGTGTTGCTCCAGTGGCACTGTCCTGATCTCACCCCCCAGCAGCTGGGACAGATATCGGCCCATGCATCAATCGTGACAGTCACAGCTAAGAACCTTCATCCTCGAAACTGTCACTGGGGTGACTGGTGCTCCAGGTCCATGACAAAGTGCCGCCCAGCCTGCCCGACTTGTCTCGTCTTCCCTCGCTCCCTCGCTCCCTCACTCTCTCCCGCTGACCTCCTTTCTCCCGGCCCCTCTCCCCGCTCTCTCCTCCTCTGTTTGACAGTGTAGGGATAGCTGTGAGGGCTTTGCAATGCTAATTGAAGTGTGGGCTTTAGAGGCCTGGGAGGCAGGCGGCATAATCACACATCACATCACACTGAGCCCACACTTATCCAGCTAACGAGAAATTCACAGCTGTCTCTTGGAACTCAGAGAGGTTATGAAATAAAACCAGAGGTCATCATATGGTGCTGGTTATAATGTGAATGTACCACTGGGAATTAGCATTTTGAAGAGGAGCCAGAGGAATTCTTGGATCCTCCTTTACAGTAATTGGTTATTTGAATGGTAATTACTGTCAGAAGAGGACCAAATATCAAATCTGTGCTATCCTACAGCAACAAAATAGTCCTCTATCATTCTTTTGATAGGACAGCTTTAGCTATCAGATTGCAGGCTACGACTGATTTGTGGGGCTTGTAATACTCGGCATAGCTCATCAGTGCTGCTACCTAACAGAGGTGGAGAAAGGCAATCAGCATTACTCTCTGCTGTCCTCTCAGCCCTGCCGGTCCCACCTGGCCCTCAGTACTTTAATAAATGGCAGTACAGGCTTGCTTGAAAATGTTTTCCACTTCTGCACAATCATGCATTAGTCTCTAAATGGCTCGAGGCAACATGTGACCAACAGTCACTGAGTTTTGTTCTTTTAGAGCCGAGAAATAAATCATTTATAAATTACACTTTGGCCAGATTCCATGATTTTGATGTGTGCCAGCTGTTAGGTTTTTTAAAGAGAGAGATGAAATGTTTTTTGTTTTTGTTTTTTTGATCAGGTCTGTACGTCACATTTGATAGATGACAGCCACCGGCCTCTCTTACCTTCCTCGGCCCACCTGTTTTCATTTCGTAAACATCTATGGTGTAATTGGTCCTGCGGCCATAGTTGTCAAACTGGATGTTCCCAGTCATCCCCTGCACTTGGACCTAATGGGCAGACAGAAAGACACAGTGGAATGTGCAGTAGTTATAACCCAGGTTGCATGCTGTGGCTGGCATTAAGGTACTTGGAGTCCATGGAGCTACTGAAGTGCATGCTGTCTGTTAATCAAATGATGAACTGGATACGCTTTAATAAAAGATGTAGTTTTATGGTAATGAGGGCCTGGATTTTTGAGTGAGCTCTGTGCAGAGATATCTGCAGGCAGAGGGAGGAGAATAGCTCTACACTCTCTTCCCTTCTCTCTGTCACTTTCCATCTTTATCACTCTCTCACTTGCTATTTGTGCTTCGCTTCCTCCAGCCTTTTCTTTAGTTTTTAGCTTGCCACTCGCTCTCCATTTCCCCCGCCCCCACCCTACCGTTTTGAGAGCTCTCTCGATGTCTATGCCTTGGCTCCAAGGTACAGCGGGATTGGCTAGGCAGTCTCCGGCGCTGCCTCGACGAGAGACATCCACACGTTGGCGCCGCAGGTACCTGAAGGCCTCTGCTATCACCAGGATTGCATCGTGGGTCAAAGCTGAAGTGTACTGCACACAGACACACATGCAAGTCAAACAACAAAACAGCTAAAGACACGCTGAATTGGTGTGAGGTAAAAACAAATCAATAAAAAAGACTGCTGCTTTTTTAAAGTAAAGCTGTTAAAATGAGAAAATCCTGGTGTAATTGGTTCAGCCTATATGTTGCTCTCATGACTTGCATTTCAGCACTTGCCAGGCGGGTCAGTCTGGGCGGCGCTGGCGAAACCTCTGACAGCTTGCTCATGCTAAAAATAGCTAGATTAGATTAGATTGGATTAGAAAAGCCAGGACTTCTCTAAGGGTCAGGACCTCTTTGAAAACTTTTTAGCGGGGAGAATTAAATAGAGAATTAATGCATGATTTTATCTCCCACGCACTTCCCTTCAAACTTCGCCTGACCTTTTCACCACGGAGGCCAGAGCCACTTGTTTGTTGACCAGCGCACCGTGACAAAATGTAATTAAATGCCATTCAAAATCCATTTCTTTCTTGATCATTGTTTAATTAGATGTAAATTGAAGCAGCAATATAACCTTGGCTTGCGCTGCCTATCAATATATCGATTGCTCTGAGGGATGCAACACTAAGACAGAGGAAGCAAAGGGTGGGAAAGACAAGAGAATGACAAAGGCAAACAGAGGATGAGAGGAGAAGAACCAATAGACAGCATTTTAGAAAGGATGATCGTTGCACTCCGCATGCACAATGAAAGGCCTTGCAAGCATAGCACCTTCAGAGGGGCGTTTCGGGCCTCTGGGAATTCTCTTTCATCTAGCCGCTCCCAGCGCTGAATAAACTGCTGCACAATCGGGTTCTCGGGGTTGACTATCTGAAACCCTGAAATGTTGGCTCCACCGGCGAAGACTTTGTCCAGGCTCACATTAGAAAATCCCTGAGACGAGACAAAAGAGAAACGGGGGAGGATGAGACTCATGTAACTTGTTTTTCTTTGAGGTTTTTTAATATAACCCGGGGCAAAGCTCCACAAAATATTAGCAGCCATTCTGGCAGCGCGCAAGGTGCATTTTATTAAGGATCCAGTGCTGTCGGAGAGAGCAGCATGTGTTTGCAATTACACTGAAGCAAATGTTTCTCTTCACACTTTGCGGTGGAACCTGAATTCATTTTCACATACACAAGCAGCCAGAAGATACTTTAGAGTTTGTGTCATACCATGTAGAGTCTAAAATTTTTTACTTGAACCAGCTGGCCTAGTTTCATTCAGAAAGCCTTACCATGTTAAAAAAAAAAACAACAACAAAAAAAGCCCCCCTAACACTTTTTAATGCATTTTAAAAACGTACGCTGCACCAGCTGCCTTTAAATTTCCTTCTCGACCCTGGAGCCATGACAGTTATTTCTTTTTATGGTCAAATCACTGTTTTTTAAGTGCAGAATTGTGTCATGTTGTGCAAGGACACGAGTCTGACTGCTGCATAATCACATCTTCTAAAGTCGGAGAAATGGCAGCAGGAGATCAGCGAGCGAGAGCGGGGCCGGCCTTTCACTTAAAAACGCTCATGCTAATACCAAGGCTAAATGAACATTACATTCCCGAGAGTGAAGGGAAAAAATATGGCTGCCCTCCAAGGATCGTTAAAAAGGTTAAATCCTGTTTATTTATTGCTAAGGATGCTCACTGATATTCAAATATGACTGTATACTGAAGCAAAATTGCAATGCAGTGTGACTGCTGGACTGTGATTTATAAAGCATGAGGCACAAACATTGAAAGCCTTATATATATATAGAGAGAGAGAGAGAAAAAAAAAACTATATACAGTCCTATATAAAAGCCTTTAATCCACTTATTGTCCATGCACATTTACGCCCAAGGCTGAGACTTAGACTCCATGCAGAAAAAAAAGCTGGTGTCTCCCTCCCCACACCCCCCGCCCTCCCCAGGGGAGCAGCATAGTTATTACTCACAAGATTGGCCAGAATGTAGTGGTAACCACGGCTGTTCTTCCCCAGGGTCACAACCTATGGGAGAAAAACATCGATACAGTAAACCACCCATGAGATGAGAGTTAAGAGCCAGGGCTAATGTAAGTGACTACAGCAATCACAGTAAACGCGGCGGCATCCCGCGAGCGCGCAGGATGCCGCCACAGACGTTTAAACAAAGGAGATCTTCTAAGGAGTAACAAGGAAGGGGCACTGCTGGGGGGGGGGGGGGGGTTCATTAAAGAGGAATTGATAATGAGAGAGAAACAGCAGCAACGTGGAACATCCTTGATCGCTTTTAAGTCATTCACGGCGCTAGGACGTGAGTCCTCGGTAGCTGCTGGACAGAAGGTAGAAAGATGTTTCAAAAGAATTTGTAGCGAGAGAGTAAGATGTAGATCTCTCCCTGCTTTGAAAATATCACACCTTTGGAGCATAACAGCATGTTTCAACCCACACAGTTTGTCTGAAAATAGTAAGTGGTGTTCTAAGCCATTCCATCACTGTGGTACTAACCATATGCTGTCTTTTATTCTAGATTTTCTTCATCTTTTTTTTCTTTTTTGCTCTGGCCCTGCAGATAAATCCGATGCTGAAACTCTAAACAGCTCTGGCTTGTCTGTGCATTACATGCTGGACAGGTTTTTTCAGTCGGACCTTGTGAGGTCTGTTATTTATGAGTTTGCAGACTTATGCGGATGGACTTCTGAGTGGCTGCCATGCAGAAAACCTGTCAACCATGTCTCCGTTTTCATCTGCGCTCTACAAACAGAGCAACACAAGTTTACAGCAAAATCAGCATGTTTGCACATGTTCTGGCTCCGTTGCAAAAACAAACTGTCAGTTTATCATCTGTTTGTGCATGCGTGTTCGGCTGGGGACGTTGGATATTTGTTACAGTGGGTCGTTTATGACATTCCCACAGAGCAGGAGAGAGTGATGCAAAGCACTCTTGCATCTATGCATTTTGGCACAAAAAAAGGTCTTTGGAAAAAAAAAAAGGGAAACAGTTTCTCCTGCTTCAAGTACAATTATAGCATCATTTTAACTGACCTATGTGCATGACCTATGTAGCAGTAGTAGTAGCAGTAGCAAATAATTGAACAACCTCCCTCGCTTGGCCTGAGCATACTCAAAAATCAAACAGACCACTCGTCTCCTTGTGGACATTTGAAGGTTGCCCACGAAGGGAAGAGGCATCTTTAGTGTTTTTCACAAACTCACAAAGCCTTTCACTCATGCCATCAAGCTGCTTGGGTGGGTCTGACAGCCTCCCCATCATTAAGGCTTTAAACCTCCACCACTGCTGAATGTCAGACAGACAAGAACAAACCAACAAAAGTGAAATAGAAACAAAGGGGAAGTGAGCTGATTATGATGCAGAAATAGCCAGAGACGACTGTTAGAATCCATCAATCTCCTTCTAATGATTAAGTGACACAAAGCTTCATGAAAATAGCTCCCTGCAACACTTTTACTGCAGTGAAATCACAGCGAGACAGATCAGGATAATTCTTCACGAGCCAATTTGGACTCTTTGCACTGCTGCATTTTCGCTGGACAAACCAAGTGGCTCCACTTTTCTTCACTGTGTGCTAACCTTGACTCTGGCCATAAGCCTCATCACACCTGCTCAGGAACTGGGCAAAGAAAGACCTCACCACCTGCCTGCAACCTAGAGTTCGCAGCCAGTCTGGCAGCGGCTACAAGAGGCAACCTTGGGATGGAGCACAGCGAGACTTTGATGACAGAGACACACAGAACCTCCAGCCAGAGTACACAAACCTTTCCCCTCAACCTCTTTAATTAGGCAGACAGCAAGACCCTCAGCTGCTCCAGGTGACACGGACAGATTTCGTTGTTAAATTAAACGTTCTTTTTAAAAGTCCTTTTGATATTGCAGAATTTATACACACAATACTTCAGCTCAGTGAAAGAGGATGTTCTGAAAGTTAATTTTATTATGACCACCTTTACTCTTCGTCTTCTTTTTTTTTAAAAAAATCCTGTGCTATCTGGGAGCTTTTACAAACAGAATTATGATAGCACTGCTGTGCTGAACACATTTTGCTTTTCCAAAATCAGCTCTATAAATTCTCTATAGGCTCTTCTTGTTTAGGGTTTATCTGTTTATTTCTTTATTTCTATTCATGTTATTTCAGTTATTACATTATATGTGGTATACAGTATAACAATGTCGAAGGCAGGAAAGGCTGGAGGGAAAAAAAGGGAGGTGGTGGGGGGGAGGTAATAGGAGGTTATTCTAGTACAAATAGAAATGCACAATGTTTCGCCACCTGCCACTGTGTGTGAAAATGCACAGGTACATACATCAGCAATCTTCTTTTGGTGTGTGTGTGTGTGTGTGTTTGTGTGTGACAGAGAGAGAAAGAAAGTGAGAATGTGTCCTTTGTTACGAAATATACTTGAAAATGAGGGTGGGAAGCTTCAATCAGGCCATTCGCAGCCCCCAAGAGCACTGAAGACGTAAGGCCACACTCTCAGGCCTCCCAGAACCGCTCAGTACCTGGCAGAGACCACCCCCTGCTTCCCCGACACGGAAGAGATCCAAGCCATCCCAAACCACCAAGGGAGTGGGTTAATGACCATGCCAGCCTATCCAACCACACACTCTGGGGGGGTAGCAGCATCCAGTGGAGAGTGGTGGAGAGGGTGAACACCTCCCTTGATGACTACAGTGACATTAAAAACAAGGAGCAGGTCACCAGCCAGCAGAGGCACATGATGGGGTCTACCCACTGAGACCTACGTGACCCACAACCCTCTGTCTTGTTTCTTTATGTTGTTATATAATAACAATGTCAATAATGACACCGTTACTTGAAGAGAAGGCTTTTTATCGAAATGTACTTCACATGTAAACAAAGCTTCGCCATCACAGTCTGCTCAGAGGTAAATCCCTCTAGCTCTCTAGCTCCCCCTATAGTCTAGGAGTATTAACAACATAAAAACATGATACTAGGCAAATATGGATTTGCTGTTATCATTACACCCTCCATCAAGAACCTTATTTGTATGACTGTCCACAATGACAATAATCCAGGGCACCGAGGGAGCATCCACCTTCCCCACCACAGAGGTCAGGTTGGAGTGTGGATATCAGTCCAAAGTCTTGGGGCTGATCTGCACGCTGAGCCACAATAACTGCCATCTATTCAATTACAACTAAAGTTGCTCCCTCACCTGGGCACCCCACCCCACCCTATGGGCCTGCAGGCACCCACGAGCCGCCAAGGCACAGACCAGACTTCCCAGTGTGGGCCAACCCATCTTACACAGCGAGGCTGCCAAAGTGGCACAGACCAACCCCACACCACACTGGTTAAATGCCTTCTCTAAATCTAAAGAGACAGCAGTGGTTTCTAATTTGTTGATAGAGCAATAGTCCATTATATTTGTTATATTTGTTAGTCTACAACCACCTTTATTTATTTCAGCCAGCTCTCTCCCAAGAAACCTTTCTTGTAAGTAGCCTTCAGTATTCAATCCATGTATGCTTTTACTAAGTTAGCGCTGTGTTTGGAATCGTTGTCCTGCTGAAAATTGAAGAAAATTAGATGCTTTCCAGATGGTATTCCAAAATCCTTTTCAGGTTAAATACTTTTTATCAATTTAACAAGATCTCTAACATCATTGGCTGAAATAAACCCCCAAACCATGACAGTACCTCCACTGTGTTTACGTATGGCTGTAGAAACTCACCGTTTATCTCCAGAGATCCTCTATATATATTGGTGAACTTATTAGTGTACATTTTTTTTGAAACAAAAAAAATTAAATGTAGATTTTTCACTCTATAAGACTTGTTGCCACTGATTTTTGGTCCAATTCAAACTTTTCTCCCTGTTCTGTCCTCTCCTAAAAATTTGCTTCCTCTCCTAAAACATTGTGTATCTATGGATAATATGTCATGTAAAGATCAATAAAAAGCCAAATACCATTTCAGAATATTCAAAGGTTTCTATTAAAGATATTTATAATGGTTCATAAAATTATAGCATCTAAGATGAACATAATGGTAAAAATTATTTTGAGGAGCCAAATGTGAAACTAAATATCACGTTATCGTTTTCAGCACAGATTTACATAAAAAGTGTAGGCAGGTGAAAGAGCTAGCCCTGATTAAAGTCGAACAGCAAATCATCTACCAACACCTCTAAAACGCACTAATTAATACACTGTAACCTATTTGTTAAAACTATCTGCAGAATTTGGTAGGTGGATTTAGTTAAATTAATTCTTTTTTACATGTATATATTTAAATCAATTGTTTTGTTTTGTCTTTGGCATTGATTCCTGAGGGTAAGCAATACATGTTATAATTATAAAGAGAAATGAACTGTAGCTCATCATGACACAATTCTTAAACATCTGTAAGCACAAAATTACTGGGGTGCAGCTGATATACTGACTCTAGCCACTGACACAGCACTGATATCTAGGTATCAATTAGTAAGGCCAATACTGAAGTACTACAGATATATTTGTACAGTGTGGTAAACAGGTCCTGAGTCACCTCTCATTTTTTTTGTATTTCCCTTCTTAAAAAGTGTAATTGGAAGCAAAATATAAGGAAATGAGAAGTGGCTCAAGAACAAATATGTTTTCCTTTCCATCAGGAATAAATACCAAAAAAATCTAAAACAAATGATTGAAATGTATAAATGTAAAAAAGGAAAACAACTTATTTAACTAAGTCCACCTACCAGTGTGCAGATAGTTTTAGCAAATAGGTTACAGTGTATTAATTAGTGAGTTTTAGAGGTGTTGGTAGATGATTTGCTGCTCAACTTTAATCAGGGCTTGCTCTTTCACCTGCCTACACTTTTTATGTAGATCTGTGCTGAAAATAATATGGTGATATTTATTGTCACATTTGGCTCCTCAAAATATTTTCAACTGTTGTTTACCATTATTTTTAGCTGCGTTGGTTAAACTGCTATAATTTTATGAACGGTTTTATTAACTTTATCTTTAATAGACATCTTGGAATATTTTAAAACTGTGGGGTTTATAATATTCTTTGGGTTTTTGATTATTATCTTTAGAGGATATACTGTCCATTCAAGCCCACTAGCCAATTATTCCATGTCCCAGTGACACTGAAGAGAAATGTGCTTGGTGTGTCTCCCCCTTCAGTAATTCCTCTTTTTAGTACACTTTACCCCTTCCACATCGATCCACTAGCTGGTCCCACAGCCATTTGTTCTGCAGCTGAAAGAAAGCCTGCATTTTGCAGACTGCAGTTTTCTTTAAAGCCTGACAACTAGGGTGACCTTGACTTTACCCTCATCCAGTCTCTTCCTGCTTCAGACCTCCCAGACAGAGAGCCCTAAATGCAAAACTACACCTACACATTTCTAATAAACATCATCCTCCAAATTTGACCTTTCCAGTGCAGAGTTTGCCACACAACACACGAAGAGGCAGGAGGAAAATGATAGGCTCCCCAGAGTTTGTAAATATCATACCATTCACTGCAAGGCATATGAAAGACAAGCAAATAATGACGCAATAGTTTTTAGCCTCTCTCTGAACTATGGAAACCCAGAATCCAAAGCACCATTAAACTCATAGGGCTTCATAAAATTAATCTTTACCGAGTCTTCGCAGTTTAACAGTTGGCTAATTATTCTCTATTATTCTTTAAATTTTAATTTTTAAGATTAGTGAAAAAAAAGTAATTGAATATCTTGTTTTGTTCAACTTGTTTTACCTCAAAGATATTCCACTAGAAAGAATACAAAGACAAACAATTTTGTTTGATTTAACAATCAATCTATTAGAACAGAAGATAATTTCCCATCAGTCTACTAATTCATTTGCTGTAATTGTTACAGATCAGTGTTTTAGTAAGGAATGTCCAGGAAGAGGTTGAGTCGCCACAGCTTTCTTGCAAGGGTCAATGCTCCATCAAAAGGACATTTAATTTATTTATGAGTTGTGTCATGTGTGATTTGTGCTTACATATATTTTGAAGTAATCTATATTTTTACTCTAAAGCCAAGGTCAGAAACAGGCATATGTTTAAAGAAACAACAGTCTATGAATATTAACACTTTCACTGCAACTCACTTTTAGTGTTAATGGCTCCATCGCTGTGCTATGACTTATAATACTAAATGTCAGTCCTAGTAAGTCTCATACAGTGAAAGCTAAGATGTGTGTTTTCAGTCTCCCCTTTGGCTGCTGACTTGACATTAGCTAACATTTAAAATTCATAGACTAAAAGGCTGCAGCTCATGGTGCTCAAGATGCTGATGTGATATGCCTAAAGGTGTTTTACTCTACGCTAATGTCAGATCTTTGTTGCTTGGTTTTTTGTCAGTCTGTTGTCACCAGAATCGATGCTTAAGACATTTTTTAAAGCAAAATTTAAAAAAAAAAGAAAAAAGAAACAATATTTGTTTGTTTCTTTCAAGCTTCATACTGCTAACATTAGTTTGGCTCTTTGCAAGCATCTGCACGGACAGCATGCTAACACAAAGCTAGCCAAGAACCCAGAGTGATGTTAAAGTTGAGTTTTTGCCGACCCCAGCCTTGAAGTCTGATCTTCAACAGGTAACACAGGCAGTGATGACCAGTCAGGTTTGTAGCCTCCATTTTTACCTGTTCATGTTTCTAAAGTAGAATTACTGTGGCGATCGCTTTGAAGTCTCTTTTCGGCTGGTTTTCATTTGTTGGCTCTGTTCAAACATAAATACTAAAAGAAGGACCACATGTGCGGTCTCATTGGGTCAGGGATTTGTGTTGGTGTGTAGGACTAAAGATTATACTGTTAACTGGTAATTATGAGACAGCGCCCTTTACGACATTTTATGGAGTAATAAGAAAGTAATGTAATCAGTGTTACTTTTAAGAAAACTGTGGGTGTAATAATTATATTTGTTGATTAACGACCCTAACACTGGTACTGAGCAGAGTTCTCAAAAGAATGGATTCTTGGACACTAATTGGTACTGAAATCTCTTATTACATTAAATACCCATTAGCAAAAGTATTGATAGCAGCTAATTGCAAGAATAGTAGCACAGCAGCTTAGTGAATCAAGAGGGACACCCTGGGCTTCATGAAGAGTTTCATAAGGTCAGTAAAGCTCTTCTAAATAACATTCAATTTTTTTAACTGTTATCATATATGTTAACCTGGCCAGCCAAACGTTAGATGTTTACCTATTAGCAATAAACCACATTAACATTTTATAAGTTATAAAAGTATAAAAGTAGTCAGTAAAGTTCTTCAAATTAAAATGAAATTACTTAACTGTTATCATAGGGTGACCAACCGTCATCTTTTCCCCGGACATGTCCACTTCGAGATTGATAAAAATGTCCGGGTTTTCCTATAGGGCTATAGAGAATCCATATGTGTGACGTCATCCCCGAGCTGCTTCTTTGTGAGTTGTTGTTCAGCGCTCAAAGACGGGACAGACAGCGCACAGGAGCGCCTGGTGATGTTTGAAAGATGCCAAAGCGCAACTGCAGCTTTTCAGACGAACTGCAAAAGAAATTTCCCCGTACCGTCCCGGTACAGGTAATTTTTCTTATACAGATGAGGCCTTATTTTTGTACCATTAGTTAATTCCAGAGGTTTTTAAGTTATTTATTTGCCCTTGTTGACTTGTAAAAGCCTATATGACATTTTTTGTTTCACCATTCATTAACCGCACAGAGAAGGCATCGTTTACATATGTTAAAATTTTCTTTAAGCAAACAGTATTATTAAAGTTCTTCATGACTGAGCCAAGTGTCCAAGTGCATTTTATAAGTTATCAATATAGGAGAAGCTAGCAACTTTGGCTAATTCATAAAATGTTAACATGGGAGCTAGGCAGCAAACATTATTTGACAGACAAACATTATCTGGGTACTGGTTTGAAATTCTAGTGCACAGAAATATCAATCATTAGTGTTTTTTAAATATTACAACAGTACAAAGTAGCAAACCATCTTTGGCTAATCGAACATACAACTGTTTCCAATGCAAATTTAAACAAACTTTCTTGGCATAGTTTGACTATAGTTTAGAACTGTGTATGAAAATCCCTGTAATTCCTATTGAGCCCAATCAATTAAAGCTGAAAGTCTGAGCTTCAATAGCATCTTAATTGCTTAATTTCAAATCTATTGTGGTGGTGTACATGGCCAACATTATGAAAAGTGTGGCACTGTCCGTTGTACATTGCTGGACTTCATTGTACAATCTTGTGACTGTAGAGATTCCTAAGTGTCCCACTTCAATTAGGATGGGGCAGAAGGCTGAATTTTAGTTTTATATGCTTTGATGTAAAAGGACTTTCGCCTTTTTCGAACTCCCATTTTTTACTTCAAGGCGCTTGTAGAAGTGCTTTTAGTGGAGCACTCTCTAATTAACAGCAAATAGCGGCTGTGGCTGAGACGCTTTTCTTGGCAGCCGTGATATATGCCCCTGAAGTGTTGGCCTTCCCCCAAATGCGGAACGTTTTAGAAACACCTGACTCATATTCAAATGATTATGTCTATCATTGCGCTGAGATACAAGAACTACTTAGAGTTGATACCTTGGGAGGAAGAAATCATCGGAAACGTAGCAGAGACAGCCGCATGCTTGTGTGCCAAAACTTTAAAGGAGAAAGATGGCTTACTCAGTTTTTATTGAAAATGAACGAGGCAATTTCACATGACTGATAAGGTGAAAGGGGCTCCTCTGGTTTATATATTGCAATATTATACACTGTATTCTCACACAGTTATGGCAACATGTTCAAATCTCACAGTCACACCGCCCGGGTTTCAGCCTCTCATTCATTGGTTGAGTCAGCAGGTCACATTCTTTTTAATGATAACACGTTAATCCCATTTAATTCTATAATCACAGTTAATAAATGGCCCTCAACACCTAAGGTTGGTGTCAGGGATTTGAAAGCAGCACCTAGCTTTACATCAAGCAACATGAGGGCAACGGGCTGATGTTGAGATCAGAAGCGTCTTTTATATCAGTGGAGAGATTAGCTTGCTTTCTTAGCAGTTTTCTCAGCGATGTGTAATCAAAGGGCGATGACTGCAAGAGAAGGATTAACGTGGTGTTTTACTTGTAACTCGGAGATTGCCAGAGTGCATTTATTCAGACTTGTTTTTTCCTCCCATTCTTTAATACCTTCACTCACATCCATGTTTGTCACAATATGTCATCCCTGGGTTTTCACTGAGTCATCTGCAACATTTATCGAGTCTCTTCTTTTTATTGCTGACAGCCTTCTTTTATATGCTGGCGATCTGTCATCCATTCTCTCCCTCTCCCGCTACTTCTTATCTCCCATGGTAAAACGTCCTACCCTTTTCTTAAATTCGATATCATGCAAAGACTTGAGATTCTATAATACATCGAACTGCTGGTTTTCTCAGAACTCTCTATTGGAGAGGGGAGAAACGGATGGACAATCTCCAGTTCTCCATGGGGAGGCAATGTGGCCACCCTTAATTCCTCTACAGGCAGCAAAATGTTGTTCTAACAAATCCCCAAATGCACCTACTTTTTTTCTTGCTCTTTCAGTGAATCCTTTTTGCTTTTTATTGTTTTTTTTTCCTGTATGAAAATGCAGCTTTGTGGCTGGCAGGGTGCTCACTGCCAGCCTGTCTTTGAACAGCTTGCTTGCCCTGGGCCTGTCCAAGATGCCATTGTCTGTCTGTGTGTGTGTGTGTGTGTGTGTGGTTTTTTTTTATTTTATTATTTTGTTTTTTTCTTTCCTGTCTGCTTGCCCGCCTGTCTCTCTTTACACTAGTGATGAGCAGGTTGTTGCCTCTGAGCAGACTCCAGTGCAGAAATCCCAGGAGAAGAGGCAGCCAGCAAGGAGCACAGAAACTGATACGTGTACGAGCAATCTCACTGATGAATCAGATTAGGCGTGACAACACATACAGTCAAGTAAACAAGCATACACTCAGAGGCTGCAATACATACACTCACTATTAAAAACCACCAGTGGTAGCAATACAGAGATGATCGCTGTTTGTTTACAGGGCTCCTTTAACGGTATAAATATTTTGGTTCATGTATGCTATCATAAACCTAGATGGTTCAATGAAACACATTGATTGGATATGTTTAGGAGAGCAGAGCTGGCAGAGGGTCTGATATTCTAGTCATAAGGAAAGATTTGCCATAGGGTTAATTTATTTGCAGTGCAGTATTGATGGAGAAGTCCTATAAGCGATAAATCCTGAGTGGTTGTTACAGCATAAAATGATAATGGCCCGGGCGTAGCATTCTCCTCAGCATCTCAAAACAAATTTGTAGGGACGCTCAGTCAGCTCTCGTACGAGTAAACAAAACTTGGCCTGATGCAGCAGTATGCAAATACTTCTCTTATGAAGCTTTTACATCATGTCAAATGAAGTACGAAGGGAATAAAAGAAACGTTCAGGTGGGTGGGTGGGCGCCAACCACAGAAGAGGCACATTCTGTTTTGTGCTTGTATGTAGAAACCTCCATTTAAGAACATGGTAGGTGAACTAAAGCAAGCCAATTAATTGATTATGATTCTGGAAGGGAACCACGACCACTTAAATAACAATTTAATCATAGTAATTTGATCAAGAGAGAAGAGAAAGCCTTCTACCTTCTCAGCATATGTTCAGTTTTATTGCAAGGCTTGTTAAATCTTGTAAAAAGCACTCAGGATGACCTCGCTGTTGAAAAATGCTATATACAGAACCCACGCTTGCCTTGGCTTTTTATATAGTTAGCTATTCAGAAGAATAACATAAGAACGTTTTACTAGATGGTTATTCATCGCACAAAGAGTAGTGGTCTACAGTCTCCTCTAAATTACAAATTATTTTCTTTTAAAGGTAAACAGCTAACCTGCGTGTTTACTGTGCTTCTGTACAGCTAGTGGTAATACTATTTGCAAAGCTGATACCTGAATGGATCTGTGCACACAGAGATCTTTGACTTTCACATTATAACTGCTTCCCACGGCTGCTTTTCTTCAGACAATATGTTCTTACCACACCGATGAGTTATGCAAGCTAGCCCTGAACTGTAGTATATTTTACTATGGTATCTAGTTGTGAATGGCACAATATACTGTACCTAATGTATCAAGTATGCACAATGACCGATTTTTAAAAACTTTGTTATGACTGTGCAATTGTAATTGTGATGCATTAGCATTTGAGCAGCAGTCTACTTACTTGATAGTTTATTTTGCTGTTCATTTATATTAAATGAAAAATTCTAAAATACAGAAAAGAAGTAACAATAACTATAAAAACACCCGAATATCTATTATATCTAATTTTATTCAAAAGTACAAAGTTAAAAAAAAAAATACTTTGAAAAAAGTGTTAAGTTTAAGGATGCATAGAATATCTGTACTTTTAAACCATACTGACATTTGGAAGTTGAATAACTATACTAGATCGAACCAGCAGATCGTTCACAGGCACTGTATCAAAAGCAGTGTTAATGAAGAGCAGCACAGAGGTTTCTCTTTCTGTGCAACAATTGTGCAAGCTCGTCACTTTCCCATTGCGATAACGACACTCCACGAACATCATTGTCTGCTTAAAGGAAGAAAAAAAAAATCCATTCAGCAGTGGGATTACTCAGACTGAAATCATAAAACTAAGCCACCGAGCTGATTCCCATTTCCCCCAGCAATCAGCTAGCTGGATCTGCTCTGCGTCATGATCCTCTCTCAACAGGCACTGACCTTGACGGATTGGAGCAACATTATGACACGCAGACACCAGCGCCTGCACACCGGTTCTGTTCGAACTCAGCCACCAGTCTGCCACAGATTAAACTCTATCTGTCGACAATCATTGGTTAATAGAACTACTACAGCAGGTAGAAGCAGCGGGTTTTACCACATAGCAGACAGTGGGTGCCATTTTTGGCATGATTGCCCCCGTGGGAGACGGCCCATTCCTGTTTCAATGTATAATGGCCCGATAGGAGGCAGCTGCAGAGTGAAGTCCAGCAGCGTCCCTGAATGCCTCATGACTCATCTATATTGGCAGAGCTAGCTGGATTATTTCAATTAGCTCTAACAAAAAAACAATCCCACGCTGAGATTGTCACTGAAACAAGGGGCAAAACTGAGCACGCTGCTGCTTTGAAGGTTAGCTTCTGCAAAAGCTACATTTCTCCCCTCTTTGTAGAAAAAAAAAAGCCAAGGCAGAAAAATGAATGATGATGATTATCGTCGCATGTTGAGGAGGAAAGAGCTCAACATAAAAAAGAAAGAAAAATCATTAACGGGAACAAAGACAGGAACAGAATAACATCAAACAGATTACTGCCCCGCATCCTTATTATTGTTTACAGGGAGAAAGCAATTAAAAACGCAACCATTAATATGCCTCACACGTGATGTGTAATGAGTGTTCTAAGCTTTTCTTAAAAGCTGAAGCATATTCCAACACTTTGAACGGAAACGTATTTCGATATAGTCCCAGGATTGTAAAGGGAGGAAATTTGCGGTTCAAGAATTAAATTAGACACAGCAAATTAATACTAAAAGCTATTCTGTTTTAAACTATGACTCTGGGATCAAATTAGATTCATAAAAAAACAAGTGAAACTAACAGTCGTTGAGGGGATATTGTGAGGCAAAGAGAAGCCAATATCTAAATGAATGTTAACGAGCAGAATCCAATTCAGGAACTGATTGCCTTATAAGCAGGCAGGGGTGCAGGCTGGAGAGGAGCAAGCGAGCAGAGGAGATGCATGGCATAATAGCCACTCATCTATTCATGGTAATTGTGTTTCCCCTACTACAAGGACTGGTGGACCTTTCATTTTCTCCTCAGGCAATGGACGTGATAGAGGAACGGAGGGGTTTTGGGTTGTTAGGAGAGGATTAAAAGGGCTACATCATCAGTGGTCTCTTCAAATGGCTGCTCACACTCAGACCTCTCGCTACCTTGGGCTCTCGGGCAGCTTCAATACACAAAGATTTTCAAACGAGACAGCATCAGACATTGCAACCAAACAATGCCAAATAGGGCTCTTTAAATAGGCAGGGTTGCTGCTATGTCTCATAGGCCTTAGGTGATCCCAAACTGAGTGAGTATAGGAAAAAAGAAAGAAAAAAGAAAGAAGGTTTGGTTCCAAAATTAGCTATGGTGAGTCAAACGCATACATACACCAGTATTAGCAAAAACCTGAAAGTCTTAGATAATAAATTATAAACGGATTAAATGTTTCTTGATTTCATCACTTCACTGATAAAGTGGAGCTTTTTCTCCACAAAGCGTTGCCTTCTGCAACTGAAAAATAAATGTGTAAAAAAGGAACACGTTAATTTAAACCTGATAAAAAAAGAGCTAAGAGGACTTGCAGAGTTCTGGAGGTTAACACTTTTTACGCTATACATCAGTCATTCGACACTGAAACTTTGGCAGCACAAAGACACAAAGATATTCTGACTGTAAGTATTATAAACAAACTACAGAGACTACATTTCCCATAATGCTAGATGTTCTGTTAACCTAGCCTGGCAAGTGCACAATTTTTATTACACATGATGATCTTCCCTCTCAGCCAAAGATAACTCAAAGCATGTATTTAGATGCAACTAGTGTTCAAGAAGACTGCTAAATAAACTTTGGTATATAATAAAATAAGTCCTTTTAATATCTGCTGTTTTAGTCTGCTACTACTGCAAGCGAAAAAAAAAAAGGACTTGAGGTAGAGTGTAAGTGTAGGCGGTGATATAATGAGCATGCCTATACACTGAGGCTCAGAGGCTCACCTGCTCTAATATAGTGTTGATCCTATCCACCTCGCAGTCAATCACATAGCGCTTCTCCTGCCTCCTGTCCATCTCCTCAATGATGCGCTTGAACTCGGCTGCGTCCGTTGTGCTGCTAACAGAGCGAGCGGTCACCTGCCAGTTGTTAGCGACTGCTGCCTCCATGATGGCCTGCAGTATGGAGAAACCTACAGGGGGAGAGAGAGTGAGAGCGCGTAACTCAGAGGATTAAACAAAAAAATCGACCAGCACACATCAAGAGTTATGCAGAACCGAGTGGCTTCTAATTTATTCTGGAGAGGTTTTTGCTTGAATCCAGAGGTTAAAGGCCATCTCATTACAATCTAAAATAGCATTACAAAGTCTGCAAGCCCACTAAAATATTTTCTAGAGTCTAGACTTTGTGTGCCTGTGTGTATGTGTGTTTAATTCACATTTGCATATTGACAAGGCAGTATCATAATGAAGTGAAAGGACAGGAATCGTATCTCCATATTATTAAAAGATCAGTGGGTGATGTTATTGCACTTGGCATCAATTAAATTATGGCATTTAGCTCAGCCACATGTTAACTTTGACAGTGCGGTGAAACACATTGCAGCCTGTGTCTCCTTGGAGGATCCTGCCAACTCATTTTAAGATAAAGACAATGAAAGATTTATCCAAGCCAGTGGTAGCAAGTGATCATTATAATACTAGAAGAATGGAGAATGAGCCCTTCTAATGATTAATTCACACATGAAATATTTTCATTTAACAGAGTGCTCAGAAACACTATGGTCAAATCACATACCACACAATGAATAATGTAACCATATTTCTGGAGGGATAAATTGCATGTAGGACAAGCTGAAATAAAAATGGCTTAAATCGTCTCCAGTGTATAACAAATGGGCATGAATGTGATGAAGACTGTGAAAATCAAACATCATTAGGCCAAGCAGAATGCAGTCATAACATGTGCAATATGCTTATTTTTCAAATTTTTTATAATATTCACATGATCTGTCATGTGCGAAGCTGATACAGAAAGGGAAACGAGGAGAAAAAATAATCTTTCAGCAACAGCATGCCCTGGCAAACATGTAGACAAATATAGATTTTGTTTCTGTGCAACATCATCACAGCAATGTTGGGGGCAAAAAGTAACTCTTCAAGGCAGCGGATACAGGCTCCAAAGCAGAGACAAGGATGGAAAAAAAGATGGATGGGAAATGTTAAATAATCCAAGGGAATCATGCGCCTATGCTAAGAACAGAAGAAGAATATGAACCCAGACCACTAAATGAATTCCTGTTGGTCCTAAAGCCAGCAAGGTTCTTTACAGTGCTTGGACCCTTATCCTCAATATGGTTAATCCTTTGGACATATCCCAAACTTTAGCTTTTGTACACGAAGACAAACAACATAACTGTATGCACATCAGCATTCTCACATTACAAAGAATAAGTTCATTAATATAATTTATGGTCAGAATTACCGAGGCTTCTTGTATCATCAATAACAATCCCAGATTTAGCTGACTGTATCACAGCTAGCTAACAGCCCATGTTGCTTCTTTTTATAATTAGTTAGTGTTTATTTTGTTGGCTTAAGTTTTGTTTTTGGTGCTATAAACATTAAAACATTATTGAATTGATTTGAACTCAATGCCTACAGTACCTTATGTCTGGTACAGCATGCTTACAGCAGTTATAGCAGGTCGAGAAGTATACTAACCTGCTAACTTTCACATTAGCTTCTGCACACAAAGACAAACAACATAACTGTATGGGCATAAGCATTCCCACCATTACAAAGAATAAGATCATTGATATAATTTATGGTCAGAATTACCAAGGCTTTTTGCATCATCAATAACAATCCCAGATTTAGCTGACTGTCTCACAGCTAGCTAACAGTCCATTTAGCTTCTCTTTATAATTAGGTTTAGTGGCTTAAGTTTTGCATTTGGCACTGTAAACATTTAAACCTTATTGGATTGATTCAAATTGAATACCTACAGTGCCTTATGTTTGGTACAATATGCTTACAGCAGTTGTGGCAAGTCGAGAAGCATTCTAACCTGCTAACCTTCACATTAACTAAATTAGCGACAAACATTAACACTAAACCCATGCTACGATATTGTTAAATAAGGAAATGACAGACACACTCAACATTCAACTAAAAACATTCAAAGCTTGCTAAATTCAAACCAAGAGCATGCCAACAATATCTTTTTTATAGTTAGCTTCTTTTAGCCAAACTTTGGCAGGTTTAGTGCATGGGCCACTTCATTCAGACACCAGATACTTTTGCCTGCTAAACATAATTTTACATCAATATGGAAATGAAAGGCAAACAAACAGATTCAATTTTGATATGGCATTTTAATATGAAGTCTGGAAGAAATTACAGACAACATTATTAATAAGTCAATAACAATGTTTAACTTCAATCTGGTGACCGACTACCAGAGCAGTTTTCTCCTTTAAAAACACCGAGCAGACTTTGTAACCATTAAAACCTGTCTGTGGAGGCTGTTATGGAAATTGTCTGACATAATATGAAATAAGTGGGCAAAGTAAACATTTTACTTTTATTTTTTTATTTTTTTACTTTACCTTTGTTATTTATTTTTGAGCTATTTTTCTGTACAACTTTATCTCCGTGAACCGGCTGCGGACAGCCGACAAAGCCTGCACAGATACCAAAGAAGCAACAACAGCAGCTCTAACAAGGAAGCCTCTTTGTGACTCACTGCATTTGTCTTCTGCATGTCTTTTCTTTTTCATTTGGTCAAGTAGCTCTCTTTTTTTTTTTGTTGTTGTTATTTTTTGGATTTCCACATACTTTGAGACTACTGTACCATGTGTGTCTGTGCTTCTGGTGTGCCAACATTGCTTTAGCACACAGCCACATCTCCACCAGACGACCTTTTGGCAAACAGTACAGCAAGTAGTAGAGACCGACACACACTGTGTCATCTGTCCAGAGGAGCGGTGGCATACTGCCTAGAGACATTAAGCTGCCAGATCTCAAGGTTATGTGGCAACCTGGTTATCAGGTGAAAGGGCTCTAAGGATTCAGCTCATAGCATATGAATGTAACCTGTTGCAAAACACAGTTTACATACTACTGTATGTAAAGAGTGAGTCTAGCTAACAGGTCTTACCAGAATTAAAGGTCAAAAACTTTACACTGTAGTGAGTTAAAAACAATATGGATATAGATATAATTTGTCAGAATTATTACTTTTATCAATCGCAACTGGTTACATAAAAAAAGAAAAAAAATTGAAGTGAAAAACATTTTCTAAACTATCATCATTTTTACATGAGTGCAGCAGAGCACTCATGTGCTAAACTTCCTCAGATCTCCTTTACCTAAAGCACAAGTTACAGAGTGAAGGTTTGAATAACATGGATGCATTATTCATTTTCCTGAGGCATATGCTCACAACCTCACCAACCACAAGCCAGCTGGATAGCATGGCAGTCTTCCCGGCAATAAAAAGCTTCTCACATTAAGAGATGTCACGCAGATAACTGGGTCAAAATGGTCTCTGTTGGTTTGGAAACTGTTGAGAAGGCTGGTAAAGGTAAAAATGCCAGTGTATCATTTTCCACACGCTAATCACATTGGGTGTACGACATGCCATGCATGTGGGTTAAAATGATAGGGTGCTCATTTGTTTCAGGGCTGTGTGTATCTATTTGTTTAGGGTATTGTAATCTGTGATTCCCGTGCTCCTTGAAAGGCACAATAGTATGTCTCAGAATACTTTTAAATGACAGAAAAACTAAATTCTTGCAGCGGGAATGATTTGGAAATATGGGAATTACATATGCAAGGATCTACAGTGTGCTGTCCAGAAAACGAAACAAACAAAAAAAATCCTATTTTCACTTTCGAGATGAAGTGGGAAGTGAAAAACATGAATTATGTTTTTATGTGGAGGAGGGATATACTGTTCTGTCAATCAGATTACAATCACATAGTTCTTTTATTTTGAAATTGCTGATTTGTGCAGCATTTTGTCTCCCCCTCTGCCTCTGGCAAACCCTGGACTGTGTGGGAACAATTGGATTCATTTAAGATTCACAGAAGATTCCATGCCTGCCTAGTTTTACATTTGTATGGAAATTAAGAGATGGAATCTAGTGGTGGTAAATAGTCTGTCCAGAAAAGGATTAGGCCTGCTTTTTGCTGCTGTTTTCTCAAAAATCAGCATAAAAGTTTGCATACATTCTGATTGGGACTATCAAAAAACCGAACAGTATCGTTTGAGCGCAACTTAATCTGACAGCCCCGAGAAGACTGATAGTTCCTTCTTCATCTCCACTAGCAAGTAAATATAATAAATGTCTTTGGTACTTCATGCAGCTCTTCCAAGATTACATCAGCCACTTACCTTTCTTGGACCAGAGTCCATCTCCAGATTCAGCCAATCAGTAAATGAATCTTCCTAAAGAGCACTGGAGACCCTCATAAATGCTTTTGTTACTAATATTTATTTCCAACATGGAGAAAATCCATAAATTTTATACACCTTCCTTTTTTTTCCACCAACAGGAGCCCCACATCTGTGTTGCATCTGAAAATGTAATACAGTCAACTACATAAATTATGGACGACAACAACAAGGCTTCCTTATCACCACCTATAAATCCCTGCAGTACAAATCCAGCGGCATGCAGCGGCTTCTGCTGCACATGCTCCTCGGGGCTAATCACGCCATCGAGACAGGGAGGCTTTTCACGCACCGCTTGCGACTCAAACACGGCGTACAGCGTAATAAAATGTGGACAACATCTATAAGCATGGTGACTCTAACTACACATTCAAGATACAGCCTGGTCACAAAAACATTGGTGCACATAAGCATTTTATATAACTTTTAAATACTATAGAACTGCACAACCCACCATTTCATCAGCGCTCAAATAATAAATTATAAAACACTTTATTTCATCGTAAATGTCTTTAAAATTTTATCGCTACCCTTATGCAAACTCATTCTTTATAATTATAGTTATGCGATATTTTGTTCTGTATGTATGTGGGAAATGAACCTCTGTGCTTTGGGGCTGATGAACAACAATTCTGCGTCCTCGCCCTAAAGAACGAGGCGGTGACGTTAGCCGCCAGTAATGCTGCAGTGTTTTTTTTTCCACTGATAAAGTGCACGAGTGTTTCTACTATATGTTGCCAGGATACGGGCCAAAATAAATGTTAACTCTGACAACTGAATACTGCAGCAAAAGAGAAAAAACACGGCTGAATTTGTCAGTGTTGAAACATCCCTGAGCGCCATATACAGGTGAGGTCATTCAGAGATGTTTCATATTTGTATAGGCCTGATTATAAGATTTATATATGTGTGTGTGTGTGTTTTTTTTTTCCCTTTGGAGCCTTTGCGACCTATGGTGACTCATAACAGCTTTCTGTGTGGTCAGTCACAATGTGTATCTTCAAAAGAGTTATTTCAGCGAACAGTGAACAGGAATCAGAGTTAAGATGAAGGAAGTATAATGAGTACTGGAGAGACAGAGGAGAGGGGTAACTCGAGGGCAGAAGGCTAGCGTCCTGGTCTGACTTTAGCTTTTGAATATGTGAAGGTGGATAACCCCCCCCCCCCCCCCCCCCCCCACATATAAAAAAGTGGAGTTAAGTTGCTCTTTAATCTGAAACACACACTTGAAACAACTGTATAGTTTGTGGAGCATGCAGGGCAGGAACCGCTGCGATGGGTGAAAACTCAATTATTTCTGCATTTCTCTGCTATCAAATCCAGAAGGAGCCTAAAGACGGCCCGTGTGCTTATAAATCAGAAGTGTTGCGAATGAGATGTTGTGACAGTGTAGCGTACAGTGGCTGAGTGAGAGCTGCAGTCCTCTTCTTCGTCTGTGAACCGGATCTTAACAGGATGAGTTTTGAAGCGTCACCCGTGGCGGCTCAGCAGTAATTGAATTGAGTTGCATCTAATCTCATTGCCCAGCTCCTTTGGTTCCCTGCCTCTCATTAGGGTTCGATGCAGAGTGTCACAGGCCTCCATCTCTCTCTCTCCCCCTCTATTACTCACAGCCGTCTCTCATATCTCACAGCCGATCCAGCCTAACTAGGCAATTCAGAGAAATATTGCAAATTCCTCAAGCCATACACCTACGCATTAGCCACGACTGACTGTGAGCTTCAGAGGCACAACTGCAGTATAGCACTCGCTCATATCATTACACTGTATTATCACTGGTATTATAATAATCCATACTGTGTCAAACTCTACTGATCTTATCAAATAATGAAATGTAAGCAGATGAGTCAACGTTAAACACACTGTGGTACACAATAAATAACAGCGGCCACAAACAACTAAAGCTACCACTTAATGGCAAAGAAGGAGAGATGGAGGGTAAAACCAGTTCAATCTGAACCAATTTCTGAAGGATAAATCTAAAGAGCACACGTGAAAAAGAGGTGTTGTCCACTGAGCAGGCAGTAAATGTGGCTGCTTTTCCCTCTAGCTTGTCAATCCTCTGGTAAATGAGAGTCTCTGGGGAGCTGAAACGCCCCGCTGAGCACTGTTCATGGTCTAAAAGGGCATCTTAAACAACTGAATGGAAATGGTGAAGATAATGCCTTTGATTCTTAATTGTAGGCTTGATACTTGAGTTGCGCTGAACATCTTTTGAGACAGTTGGGAGGTCATCTTTATGCGTTTTAGATAATTACATAAGTGTGTAGTTCAAGGGAAAACTGAATTTTCAGAGGTCATTTTTAAAAATATGCTTAAACCATTTACCTCTGCTGGTAAAGTCATGCAGGTGAATTTGTTTTTTTTTTCCAGATTTCTAGATTAAGTGTCTTGTAGGTTTAAAAAATAAATAAATTTAGTTGCACAATATTGTGGCAAAAATGACAAAATAGGTGTGTCAAATGTTCTGCATGTCTGGTTAACACTAGAGGAAAGTGTTTCTGTTACGTTACCCAATGAGAGTAATGTATTCGGAATACTTTGGATTACTTAATATATTATCGTGCTTTTTTTTACAACTTATGAATGTTCTATTGCTGTGTGATTTATTACTATTACTGAAGGCTACTCGCCATACCAATAGCAACTAGATTTTTAAATCTTAATATAAAATGAGTAACAGTAGGGTGGACATTAGGTAAGGCTGCACTTTTTGCAGCGATCTTGTATAGAAAACTATTCCGCGCGTATATAAAACAGGTCCGCGCCTCCGAACCGTAGTAAAGGGACCTCTGGCTAATACGTCCGGTTCCGTGTCGGGCTCGTAGCCGAAAACTAGCTTTACTTTGTTGTCTGGGTCAAGTTTGCTAGTGAGAGACAGAGAGAGGCGTTGAAAGGCTGCTCCAACTGAACTTATTGTTTCGGAGGAAAACACGAACACAGTGTACAGTCGAGTCTTAATAGCTTACTTACAATTGGGCTCGTCAGGCACTCTTTTTGGCTGCAGTGGTTATTACTGTGGGACTCCGGAGGCAGCCGACAGGTATCGACAGGCCAAGCGGAATGCGGCTCGGGCAGTGGCTGAAGCAAAAACTCGGGTGTGGGAGGAGTTCGGAGAGGCCATGGAAAAAGACTTTCGGACTGCCTCGAAGAGGTTCTGGCAAACTGTCAGGCGTCTCAGGAGGGGAAAGCGGTGCTCTACCTGCACTGTGTATAGTGCTGGCGGAGCGCTGCTGACGTCGACTGAGAAAATTGTCAGGCAGTGGAAGGAATACTTCGAGGACCTCCTTAATCCCACTGACGCGTCTTCCAAGGAGGAAGCAGAGTCTGGGGATGAGGGGAATGACCCGCCAATTTCTGGGGGCGAGGTCACTGAGGCAGTTAAACAACTCCTTGGTGGCAGAGCCCCTGGTGTTGATGAGGTCCGCCCCGAGTTCCTGAAGGCTCTGGACGTTGTAGGGCTGTCCTGGCTGACACGCCTCTGCAATGTTGCGTGGAGATCAGGGGCAGTACCCGTGGATTGGCAGACCGGGGTGGTGGTCCCCATCTTTAAGAAGGGGGACCGGAGGGTGTGTTCCAACTACAGGGGGATCACACTCCTCAGCCTCCCCGGGAAAGTCTATGCAAGGGTGCTGGAAAGGAGAGTTCGTCCGCTAGTCGAACCTCTGATGCAGGAGGAACAATGCGGTTTTCGTCCTGGTCGCGGAACACTGGACCAGCTCTTCATCCTCTCGAGGATACTTGAGGGTGCATGGGAGTTTGCCCAACCAGTCTACATGTGTTTTGTGGACTTGGAGAAGGCATTCGACCGTGTCCCTCGGGGTGTCCTGTGGGAGGTGTTGCGGGAGTATGGGGTGTCTGGCCCATTGCTACGGGCCATTCGATCCCTATACAACCGTTGCAAGAGCTTGGTTCGCATTGCCGGCAATAAGTCGGACTCGTTCCCGGTGGGTGATGGGCTCCGCCAGGGCTGCCCTTTGTCACCGGTTCTGTTCATAATTTTTATGGACAGGATTTCTAGGCGCAGCCAAGTGGCGGAGGGCTTTCGCTTTGGTGGCCTCAGGATCTCATCTCTGATTTTTGCGGATGATGTGGTTCTGTTGGCTTCATCGGGTGAGGGCCTCCAGCTCGCACTGGAGCGGTTCGCAGCCGAGTGTGAAGCAGCGGGAATGAGGATCAGCACCTCCAAATCTGAGGCCATGGTTCTCAGCCGGAAAAGGGTGGAGTGCCCACTCCGGGTCGGGGATGAGGTCCTGCCCCAAGTGGAGGAGTTCAAGTATCTCGGGGTCTTGTTCGCGAGTGATGGGAGAAGGGAGCCGGAGATCGACAGACGGATTGGGGCTGCAGCTGCAGTAATGCAGACGCTGCACCGGTCCGTTGTGGTGAAGAGGGAGCTAAGTGTAAAAGCGAAGCTCTCAATTTACCGGTCGATCTACGTCCCTACCCTCACCTATGGCCACGAGCTGTGGGTAGTGACCGAAAGGACGAGATCGCGGATACAAGCGGCGGAAATGAGCTTCCTCCGAAGGGTGGCTGGCATCTCCCTTAGAGATAGGGTGAGAAGTTCGGCCATCCGGGAGGGGCTCAGAGTAGAGCCGCTGCTTCTCCACATCGAAAGGAGCCAGCTGAGGTGGTTTGGGCATCTGGTAAGGATGCCCCCTGGGCGCCTCCTGGGTGAGGTGTTCCAGGCATGTCCCACCGGGAGGAGGCCCCGGGGCAGACCCAGGACACGCTGGAGAGATTATATCTCTCGGCTGGCCTGGGAACGCCTTGGTGTTCCCCCGGATGAGCTGGAGGAGGTGGCTGGGGCTCCAAAAGCCCAAAGGAGATATAAGGGTGGCGGCTCACAGCAGTTTTTGTTTGCTGGATCATTTTAGTTCAGGTTGGTGTCTTTCCTTTTGTTATATTTCTTTAAGAGCTCAAAATGTGTTAATTACATAAATAAAATGTAATTTTCTCTGTAGCACTTCATGGATTTCATAAGCAACACACCTTAGTTGTTCACACAAAGCATAAAAGTAAAAAACAATATATACAGTGTTATCTTCATTGTAGATGTCAAAAAGTATTTGCGGCTCCCAGTGTTTTCTTTTGCATGGAAACCAGGTCCAAATGGGTCTTTGGGTCTTAAAGGTTGCTGACCCCTGCTCTAGTGTTTGTGCAGTGGAGATCAAAATCTTGGGCTTAGGAGGAAGGCTTTATCTGGCCTACTATTAGTCTTATCTGGTATAGCCACACAACTTGTATACAATAGGCTGCGGTTTAAAAGGGTTGTGTATTATTGACTTCTAAAGCAAACAGCTGAACAAAAAAGAAGAAAAACTGCCAATTAACAGAAAAAACTAGACTTTGAAACAGATCAACTTGTTTTTTTTAAAAAAAAAAAGAAACATGTGATGTGATGTGAAATCAGGTCGCGCTGTGTTAGAGCTCCTCAGCTTCTTCCTGCCCACGGGAGAAGAACGCTTTAGAGACGTAGCATTCACCGTGAAGCAAAGTAGCCCAAAAGTGTGTAGCCAAGGCTTTGATGTGGTATTTACAGTAGGCCTATAACCACAACAGTTTTACTGCCAAGTGTTGTCCTAATCAGAAAGACAGCGCATGTCAAATCAAACAGAAGCAGCATGCTGTCTGTATCTTTAGAAGTGCATATATGCAGGAGGGAGAAGAGCTGCTTCACCACTCTGAAAATCCTCCCACGGATTTTTCAGAGCGTCTCCATCTCCCTCCCCCTTCCGTCAGTCTTTCTTGTCTATCCCTCACACATACTGTGACATATTGTTAGCACGTACTATAACACGAAGAGGGGGGCGGGACATCCGTGCACACATGTAGAGCTGTGTGTGCACGTCTCAGAGGGGATGATCGATAACGATAACAATAGACTGATCGCGAAAGTCTCCCAGCAGCTTTTTTCTAATCTGCAGAAACAGAAAGAGTAAAGACAGAGCCTTTTACAAAATAAGTCCAAATATTATTCTACTTTTTGTGTTTACTCTCGAGGATGACATTTTATTTGTCATTTCAAACAAACAAATTGGCCGTGTGACATAGACCGACCATCAAGGCAATCTACCTCTTCTATGGCTGCTTGAAGCAAAGGCCAGGACATTTTGTTATAATGAAAAAAGAAGCTCCCAGCAGTAATTTCATGGCTGCTGAAGCTAGCAATGGGTAGGTGGTAAAATGGCTTTATTCCAGGTTCAGTTAAGAGGACACAGAGAGAGCACGGGGTTTATTGTGTGCTTATTGTGACAGACGATGGCTCTCATATGATGCTTTTTATTTTTTACAGGTGCTTGACTTGTAGTTTTTCGAGGGGTTGCTGAATCACGCAGGTTCCTGCTGCAGGTTGGATTATCTGTATATTGAGATGTCACTTTATGTGCGCAAAATAAAAATGTGAGAAAGAATGCCAGCGTTGTATAGCTTCCTCCATAGTTCTTTAATATTATTTTTCTTGTGCATTTTATGGCTTCTCTGATGTGCCCTTTCTTGTCAGTGTGTCCAAGCTGATTTATTCTTCTGATGCATGCATAATTTAGTTTTTATGAAGCCGCCGTGAAGGAGAGGGCCACTAAAGCACAAGAGGTGTATGTGCATGTGTGTGTGTCTGCATAAAGTCTCAGCTGGGTGCAACTGATGTCCTAGTATAATGGCTGAGATGAGACCACAAAGCTGTGGAAGTAAAGTGTGGTCCATGACATAGACATGGTTTCAGTAGAGAACTGGCATTCACACTTATTATCTCACATTGCGAGCAGCGAGTGTAAATCAACAGTTGTGGGTGACAATATTGCACTTGACTAGAGGTTATTTGTGTGAAATATGTTTAACAAATTGAAAAGGGAGAGAAACGACTAATGGTGTGTAATCCTGCATGAAAAATATCGCTTAGGCTTCTCCGCACATATGAAAAGCTGAAAAGCTGCACGTAAAACAGCAGCTTCTTAAAGCTAAGAGAGGCTCTAAGTCTTTGTTACTGGGTAAAAATTCCCTAATAACCTTTCAGCATGGTTTCATTTAAGTGGTCTAAAAGAAAAGTAGACGTCAGCATGTCTTGGATTCCTTTTCAGGTTGACTTGTGATGGAAGATGTTAGCCAATCACAGGTCTTTCAGAGAGGTTTTGTTCCTTTGGGTTGTTTTTATGATATCCTTTGAACTATAGTTCAAACTATTGCTAAAAAGTCCTACATATAACATGTGTTTATATGTGTGGAGCTGCGGTTGTCAAACTGAGTGAGCCACTGCATTTGGGCTGTAGATGATGGCTGCAAAAAGACTTTTTAATCTTAATGAATGTTTTCTTTTTCTTCGTCTTTTTAAAAAATCTTTTTCCAGATCATTGGTGCTTAATATGCAGAATAATAAGCAATAATATTTCATGTTTTTTTGTGTTAAATCACTGTAGTTTGGACTACACTTTTGCTCTTCTGGTAACGTGTCACATCTCTTAATTTGTTATGCTGTTTACACCAGTGAGAACAATGCCAAACCACTTCAATCAAATTAAAGGCCAGGCTTGATTTGGTTTGCCATCGAAGACATTGCAGGAGAGCAGCGGGAGGCATTTATCGTTTGACTCTTTCAGAGAACAAAGGCAACTGTCTCTGGATAGCCAATTAGAGGGATCGCTGAAGAATAGGGAGCAAGGTTCGCTTTGGTTACAGTACAACCGGCTGTGCATGATTGCTCACCCCATCCACATATCTGTCTTTCTGTCTGTCTGTGTTCTGTAGCTTGGCAGGAAGTAGAGATGAAGCTAACTATGTGTGGTCATCCTCCCATTCAAAAGCCTCCTGGCCTTGTTGGCACATTCCTCAGCCATTTGTGCCAGGCCAGGAGTTATCTTCTCTGCCTGTTTCACTGTGTCTGTGGGGAGACATGGAGGTTTAATACAAAGCCAAGTGGTCTTCGATCGATGCCTGCAGATTAATAGAATCTGACAGATAATTTTTTTTAATCTCATTTTAGTGTGCTTGCAAATATTTTTTACACACAGTTCAGCAAAATTAAACTGCACCAAACCTTTTATGCATAAAAATAACAACCGAACCTGTGACTTAGCTAAAAAGCTAAAATGTGAAGTGTGCTGTACTGATGTTCTGCACGTCACACAAGTGGCATGTCAGCACTGTGAGCGTGTCCTCTGTCAGTGTCACTCTTGTTCCAGTCGGTCTTTTTTGTCACATGTAGTCACCATCTTCTGATGGAGATAACAGACCCACCATGCTCCTAAGAACTATCATTCTTTAAAACAAAACCAACATGTAAACACAAAATGGACATAGTCAGCATGGCTTAGCCCACCTGTTTGCAGCCTGCTTCTTGAATCCTGAGATTAGAGTTTTTTGACATTATGAGCTACAGATGACTCTTACTGTGAAAATCAGGACACAGCATGTTTATATAGTAGCCAGTTGTCAAATGCAAAGTAACCACACTGTAGTACGGTGTAAAGGATGCCCTGCTTTATCTTCTGTTATCCTCTAAATGGGGACATAATTTACAAAATTAACATAATTAAATAAGACATGAAATGACCGATGGAGGCCATAAACTGTTCTGGGTAATGTTTATTGAGATCATAAATCATGTGAGCTGTAGGGTTATTTTGGTCTTCTGTTTTTTGCAGCCATAGGAGTCACCCCCCTGCTGGCCATTAGAGAGAATGCAGCCATTTCCCACATTAGCTTTATTTTAAGTTTTCATCTTTTATAGTCTACGGGTGAGTGGCTTTTTGCTTGGAATCATAGCCTGAAAATGAGCTGACAGTGAACACGGGCATAATTTATGAGATTTGTTGTTGTTGTTGTTTTTTTAAATGTAACATTAATTATCAGAAATGTAGGATTTCTCCTTTTCAGTTTTGTACCTCGGATTTTAGTTTGATAGTTACTTGGTCATTTTGAGTTGGTGTTTCACTTTCCTGGTCAACATTTCATGCTGAAAACCAAAAACTGCTAACCACAGTGAACTATAAAACAAATAACTACATCTTTGTATAATTATGTTACATTTTTCCACAGAGGACAATTAAAAAAAAAATCAAGTTATTTGTTTTCCAAACCCACAGAAACAAATTATTGCTTCTATTATGGAAATCACAGACTGACTTGTTTGTTTTAGGTTTAGGTTCAGACTGTTGTCTGGGAGACAGCTGCCTGGGTGATAATGAAAGAGCAAGTAACTTTTGTTTAGGAAGTAAATATATTTGTCTTGGGGACAGCTTGTGTGCAGTTCAGCTTCAAACAACTACTGTAAAGTCTCCATATAATCAATCAGAATAAGCTCGTAGACATTTGCATGTTTTATAACAATCCAGCCCCACTGTGGCTGCGGCAAGCTCTAATCAATACTCTGCACGCACCTTATTGGTCCAGATTAGTTTGCTGAAGTGACTCAACTGTAGTTGGGGTCATTGAAAATATTGGCAGAGTAAATCAAAAGCATGCTCTGGGGATATTTTTAAGACTAAAAGCTGGGATACAGCTTCCACCTGGAAGATTTCTGCTCGGAGAACATTTGACTTCTTTGTACTGTAGTGGGGCTGTGACATTGAGCACTATCGTTTCAACTGTCAGCAGTTAAATGATAAAAGTAAATAGCTCTGCGCTCCCTGCTTCAGCTGTGTTGGATCATTTTCCATCTAAATGTATCACATTTAGAATATCGATTGGTAGAGAAGATGATGGAAAGAGACAACGGGATTTTTTTCATCATGTCATCAATGCCTTGGTGTGGTAATATTGCACAAAATGCAAAAATCTTCTGTCTCATCATGATAGATTTCAAGAGGTGGCGGCTCCAGCTCTTGTGACAAAATTTAGCCGGAAGTGAATATCTTGTGTGAATTTTTCTTCACACGTCAAACATAAAAAGTGCCTTCACACTGTCAGAAGACTCGGTCATATTTACGTCATCTTTCATAAATGTTTTATTATTATTTATTTATGTTGTTATCCTGTTGTCTCTCCAGACTGACAAAATAAAATAATGCAAAAAGGTAGCTCAGTGAATTAAACAGTGTTAGAGCAGGATGACACAGCAGAGATGAAAGAAGAATGAACAGGCAACTGTCCTCCTGATGTCTGAGCTCCTCTCCCATACAGACTGATCAGTTCCAGCTTTGCAACATTAACTGGTCACAGCGGGCCAGTCGAGCTTTGGATTTATAGGTATACAGTGCATCTTAACTGTTTGTGTGTTCATGTCTTTTCAGTCAGAGCTTTAGGACAGGATTATCTGCCCTGATTAAGCTGCAGTTGTTAGCATGGCTGGATAACTAGCCTAAGACACTGTAAAAGGCAGAAGAGTTACAGCTAACACCACCCTAAACACACCCTTATTTGTGGGCTTGGGGGTTACGTTTAAAAAAATCCCATTTGATGATTTTCACAGAATTGTATTGACACATCTGGAGTGAATACAAATGAATGCTAACGGAGTTCAGGGGTTATTAAGTAGCAATTATTTTACTAGATCTAGGAAGGTTACGCTCCAGCAACCATCGGCAAACTAATCACACAAGATGTCACTTCAGTCAATATTTGACACAAAAAGTTAAAAACATCACATTACCGCCACACTGTGTAGCATTAATGGTTGTCTAAAAGTTTTTATTTTGGTTCCATGGAGCCAGACTGTCTCGTAATATTTTAAAATCTTCTTGAGCAATAGTTCTCTAGGCCTTCTTAAGGTCTTTCAGAATATGAAGAATAAATTTGGTCATACCAAGTATTGACTGTTCTTTATGTACTGTATATATGCTGTTGCAGGCCGTTCTCACTCCCGACGTGTAATATACCGATGATTTGTCACATCCTGAGGCGTACTATGAACACGAGAAAGGTGACCTTCCGCATTCCTATGCTACGTGCCGGATTGTGGATGAAATCAAATAGAGTGACGCTCCTAGTAACACACGTTCCAGCCGTGTATTCCAGCCGTAACCCTAGCCTTATACCTAACGTTAACCACCACCTTAATCGTGTTAGATAGTGTTTTCCAAAGCGATTTAAATAAAATAAACGTACATGTGTAGATT
This sequence comes from Neolamprologus brichardi, assembly GCF_056152115.1. Taxonomy (NCBI): domain Eukaryota; kingdom Metazoa; phylum Chordata; class Actinopteri; order Cichliformes; family Cichlidae; genus Neolamprologus; species Neolamprologus brichardi. Next base: position 23,258,947 of record NC_142105.1, read on the forward strand.
CATTCCAAACGGTTCTCATGTTTCCTCATTTTTCCCAACTCGTAATATAGGGACGCGTTGGGTGGCCGAAAGCGTAATATACTGACGATTTGTCAAGTAGTGTAAAATGTTACACTTTGGGAGTGAAAACGTGCTGGCTGTTTGCACATTTCCATAATATGATAGCATAGGGCTGTTCGATATAACGATAAATATCAGATGACGATATAAAAACGTCTATCGTTTCATTTTCGCTATCGTTTGTTTCATGGTGTCACAAAATAAACTGTTTACGGCAATATTTTTTCATCGTTTTGATAGTCACTGTAGTGGCTATATTAATTTCTTAAAGTTCTCTCTTTCTCTTATATTTAATATAACCACACTATGGACGGACAAGCGACTGTTTTTATGCGTTGTTGTCGTTAGCAACAACGACGGTAAAACCATCGCGTGTCCGCTTGTTTATTTTCCACATAAACCTTTCACAATAAAGCTCAAGATCCTGTTGACACTTTTCAAAATAAACTGAATCACGTGAAAGAGCAGATTATTTACGGATGAGAATTAAAAAAGAGCCATCAGGTGCTAAGAAATAAACCTTACACTCAAACGTTAGAACAGGCTTTTCCCCGCAGCACACCGTGTAATAAATACTCAAAAAGAAAACATAGGCCGTTTACAGCTTATGTCTAAAAATGTAAAGTTTCATGCATCGGTTAAAACACTCGACTCCAGGTACGTGACGCCCAGCTGGAAACACTTCACGCAAGTCGAGCTGCCCGAGATTCACAGAATTTTCAGAAAATGTAAAATTTTTGTGATTTATATCGTTATCGGGACATAGATGTCTTATATCGGGATATGAGATTTTGGTCATATCGCACAACCCTGGTATAGCATTTTAGCTAATTATACCTGCTTATTTTATGTATAGTAGTTGACTGGCTATAAACTTCAAAAGAACGAAAGGCTGCTTTTTCATGACTGATCAACTGGTCTTTGTAGATGTTGATATTTGAAATATTTCTGTTGTTGCCGTTTCATGTAATACTAAAGGTTTCCCTTAAATTAAAAAGTCAAAAATAGCAACAACAACCAACTCACGAAGCTAATGTCAGGCATTAGCGACAGGTAAAATTTTCATTCCGGCCAGCAAAATGTCATCAAGTATGCCTGCTTTTGTTTTCAAAGGGCCAGTTACTTCAAAAGTGCTACGAACACGGCAGCTCTGACATCCACACTGAGCTAACTGAACCTGAAAATCCCAATTTGTTTTCCTTTGTCAAACATGCACCATTTCTTATGACTGCTTACAGTTTGTTCTTCCCATTCATCATTTCTTGACTACTTTGCTGTGCTTAAGGAAAGGTTGCGTCTACTAGGCAACAACGGTGAACTCCAAGAGGAAGGGACATAAGAGAAAGCTAAAAACATATAAGGAAGAGGTATAGAACAAAGTGAAATAGGAAAGAAGGAAAGACAGATACTCATAAATCAAGTAGAGGTGAGATTGCTGAATCAGGGTTGATTGTGCCTGGGAGAGACAATAAAGCCTGTAATCATCTGTCTCTGCTGCACAGAACTGGCAATTATCTGCCCATACCTGACCGCCAGAACAGAAAGGGCAAGATCCATCTACCTTCACCCTATAGAGCTCCAGCTTTTAAGGGGAAATTCATGTACTGACGCAAGCTGAAAGCAAAGAAGAAGAAAAAAAGAAACTCCAGGAGTGCTATTGATATTGAGAAGAAGTGTTGCTGGGATAGTCTTTTTTTCCTGTATGAAATGTTGTGGGTTGAATCAAAGTAGTAGCTGTTTGGATCTTTCATCTCATTCCATCCACACACATATTAACACACACGCACACGCATACGCATAATGTATCCTGTCAATATATTACCTCAGATAAGAGGAGAGTAGCCACTCATTAGGCTGGTATAACACTGCCTACGGAGGCTCCATTTGCTTCCAGTGCAGTTCCTTCATCATAACGTCTGCTTTCAAACAGCTGTCTGATATTGGCATTTAGGGTACAAATTTCCCTCCAATACATCTGAGCCCGAAGCATATGGACCATCACTCTCCGGCTGAAAGCACTGCACTGAGGCCTAAAAGCATTTTTTGCCAGTCCAATAACAGAGCCAAATGAATAGTGTGGCTGTAATTAATCTTTTCTATTGACTGAATAAAACCTCTTGGTGGAACTCAGCTATGTGATTTTTTTCCCCCTCTGTAGCGCTGTGTGTTTTCCATCCCTAATAGAAGAGTTTGGAGAATAATTGCAAAGTTGCTTCCAGTATTATGAATGATCAATGCTTTTATAAAACACAAATTAAAAGGCAAAAAAGGCACTCGAGAAACGAATACATCGAAGCAGGTGCTTTGTGGCAAACATGAGCCTGAAGCAGAGCAGAGGGTCAGCTGTGATTTCTGCTTGTTTGTTCATTTCGCTGCTTGCATACTGCAAAGTCAGAAATCTGTCACAGCCACCTGCATGCAGGGACATTATTTAGACTTACAATCCTCAGACAAAAATTAAAAAAGAGAGACCCAGAGCACTGTGACAGATTAAGGTGTTGAACATGCTACTTCTATCCTCTGAAGGAGGACATCTTAAGCTAATTTAATAATAATAATAATAATAATAATAATAATAATAATAATAATAATAATCATAATCATAATCATCATAATAATCATAATAATCATAATAATAATACTAAGTAATTATAAAAAAATAATAAATTGATGTGATGCTGACCTATAGTGTCACAATATAATCAACAAGCCGTCGGCTAAAAGCGACTAACTGCTCACCATACCTCCCACTCACATGAGTCAGCTGTAAGTCAGAGCATGAGAACTACAAGGTTAGTACGTGAGCAGAACTTTAAATAACCGAGAGATAGATTCAAGTTTGAAAAGTTAAGTAAAAAACTCTGAAATTAAAGTACTGCGCAAAAGTCTTGAGACACGCCTTGTTTCTTTACATTGTGCTTTCAAGAAGCCAGACTTTCCTGTACAGTTTTAAAGGGGTCTTGAACAATAGTACAATAGTTCTTCAGACTTTCTGAAGGTCTTTTCTCAGGATACTCTAGGCCTTGTACCTGACCATTTCCAGAGATTTGTTTTAAAGATTTTTTTTAAACTGTGACCTATGAGTCCTTCAAACATAAAAGAGGCATCTAACTCAAGGGATGAACCAGTGTTTTGTCCAAACATAAAAGAAAACTTGTATCTTTAGAAGAACTGCCAGACCTAAAAATACTATCTACACCAGATAAACAATATCTGCAAGTCGTATCCTTTACAAACAGGAAAGAAATCCAGGACCTGACACAGGACTTGAGAAATGCATCTAGGTTGTCACTGGATCCATCTACTGTTCACCTAAGCCTTAAAAATGGTCTCAGTGGAGGGTGGTTGTCAATAAACCATTCCTAAGGGAAGGAAACAGGGATAAAAGACTGACGTTTGCCAAATTACACAAGAACTGGACTGAACATCCATGGCAAGAGGTCTGATGAATCCAAATCTGATGTTTTCAGTTAAAATCCTCATCGATATGTATGGAGCAGGTCAGGAGAGAGCTACAACCGTGAGTTTACAGAAATCTGCAAAACATGGTGGAGGCTCCGTCATGCTTTGAAAATGCAGAGAGTTGTCTGTCAGCTCTCTTTTGCTCCAGAGGGGTAAAAAAAATCATGCACCCTTGAAGACCATTTCCTCAGTCACTCCTCTTGGTTTAGCCAGCAGTCAGTGTCCATATTGCCAAGGGAGCTGCACTACCTGATAAGCAGAGGTAGAGGTTCTCTGACACATCTGTCTGCTTGATGAGCCAAGTGTCAAAGCCCCCCAAAGTGCTGGATGGAGTGCATCAATAAACGACTTTAATCCCCTCCTGGGGCCAATGTCCTCCCCCTAATAAGGGATCGTCTTACACCACTGGCAGAAAGGAGAGAGGTAAAAGTGACTTGGCAGGGGCTTCAGCACGGGGATGTACTGTACACTGGGAATTGTCTGTACACAGGTAACAGGCTGTAAATCAAACGCTCCGGCTGTTGCCTTAATTGCAGGACGGAATTGGTGTTTTGTTTCCTCCTCCTCCTTATTTTCCCTCGCTCCTTTGCCCTCTATCGCCCTTTTTCACTCTTTAGTCTATATGTCTGTTTGTTATCACTCTCGTTCTATAACATCGCCTCTGTTTTTATTTTATTTTCTTTTTTTATCTCAGGCTATTTTGCCCACCTCCGCTATGTATCCCACTCTGCCCCAGACGGTCTAACTTGCCAGACAGAAGTGGAAAAGCAGAAGGATGGGGGACGGGCAGTATTGGTTGTGCTGAAGGACGAGTGGGTTGCTAGCATCCGCAGGGAAGATCCAATGAGTGTCCTAGTCAGAGTGACCCTAATTAACCACATATTATCTGCAGGCTGTGTGGAGGATTAAGGCCCTCAGCTCTAGACCCTACAGGCCTGGAGACCCATAGACAGAGACTCTCTGCTAAAGCACACTTCATATTCTGCCTCAAAGCAAGACAGAGAGAGAGGTGGGGGCGTGAGGCAGGACCATGAAAAAATAGAACCAAAGAAAAGCAGAAATCTTGCTGAAGGGAAGACAGGTGGCTTGAAGCACATCTGTGGGTCAGGACCTTTCTATAATGAGCAAATAAACAAGACAAATAAAAAAAAAAGTGCAGGAGGAATATGTAGTGACTATTACTGACACCTTCACAAAGAGGAAGACATAATTTGGCTTTGTCTGTCATATCCCGTACATATCCATTCCCCCCTCTGCCCAGGTGGTGTTTGAATAAATTGAAGTTTTTGTAGGAGGAGGGGATCATTATTCTATGGAGAGATAATGAGCTCATTTTCTCACCTGACATTAAAAATCCCAGAAATGAACACTTGGCTACGTTGACAGGTTGTCATATACACGGCGTCAACGAGGCAATGCAATCTGGGAACTACAGAGAACCCTCATTGACACAAACAATAAGCAGCCCCCACAGGCAGGCAGAGACTCTGATTTCTGTAGAAAACATTTTAGTAGCAGCTGTGACATACCTCATTTCAGATGAAAGACGAGCCAATATCAACAACAAGATTAAACAGGAGATTAACTGACACCAAGCAGCCAACTGTTTGAAGAATCCAAAGGTTATAGCTCATAGAGCATGCCATCTCTTAAAGCATAATAGTTATTACCAGTGTTATGAGCTGCTGGTGAATTTATTTCACATTTACATAACAGCCAAACCACTGTATAAAATAGTGCAATGTTAACAGTTCAAGCATTTACAGGGCTTTCATGAAGCATTACAGGGTAAATCTATCCCTTACTAACCCTGCTGTTCGTCTGCCATTCTGAGTCACTGCAACATGTTTCCATGATGTAATTCCGGCTCTAAGTCCCGAGTCGAGGCTTGCGCTGTCACCTACCTCGGTCGGTGTCGTAGAGGTAGACGAACTTCTGCCATTTGTAGTGAGAGAGGAGGCTGAGGACAGCACCCCGGAGGGCAGGCCGCATCTGGATGACAAACTGCACCTCATTATCGGTGGGGTAACTGGGTGTGACAAAGGAGGTGTGCAAAGCGCCACAGAACGAGGTCAAGGTGTTCATGGACTTCTTGTCGTAGAATCCGAAGATGGCGTACACCCCGCGGGAGAACTGAGAGCAAACTGCAGGGACAGCAAAGTAGATGAAGGACACGAGTTAAAAAAAAACAAAACATGATCATTCTCACACTTTATTTTGGATACTTGACCCCTCAATAATATCCAATCGAGGGTTCATATGACTCTAAAGGAAGCCCAGCGCACTTAATAAATTGTTAACAACATACATAGCTTAAGAGTCAGAATCATAATGTTGTTGTCTTTGTTTTCTTTACGATGTAGCTTCAAAAAATACATTGATTTCTCAATTTCTTTCAAATCATTATTAAGCGCCATTAAACCCAAATGATGAAAAAGTAAATCAAACTTTCTTTGTCTTTTGTGCCAGCATTGTTGAGATTTGAAAAATAAGCAATACAACGTCTGCAACGTTCTCATATCTTATAGAACGAACAATCAAATATATCGACACGGCTAATTCAGAGTAGGTTTGGAGAGAACTCAATAGTGTACCTATTGTGAGTTACAAACTGGGGAACTTGAATTTTTTGAACAGTAAAAGCAGGCCAATAAAAGACCATTATTTTATAAGCTGTTTTGAGTCCTCCGACTTTAGATTAACCCCTTAATTTAGAAAACAATCTAGAAAGGAATCAATATAAAACAATTCCTAGCGTTGCCTCCCCAAAATGCTTTCACATTTCTTGTAAACCTCGTATGCAACCCTGTTTTACCACTAGTTCCTCCCTTGAGGTCTTTGCAACAGTTATTAAAAGCAATTTTTAAGAAAGTAACCTATGACTGTGTGCACACGGAGCGTTTGTTGTGCTTTATATTTGTTCCATCAGTAATGGCAGATGGAGAAAGATTTGGTAGCTCCAGTTTCCCCAGTCAGTATGTCAAAGTATACTTTGATAAGATACTGAACCCCAAACTGCCCCTGTTCCAGTGATAGGCAAAAGCATTTTTAATTTGAATCCTGATTTGTCTATTTCAAGTCTCACCCTGAAGTAGTGATACAAAAAAGGGGACTTAAAAAAATCTTCCTGTGAATACTTATGTACGGAGGCTGCAGTTGATCTGTATTGAGCCTTTACATGTTTTCCTGTGGCTTAAGGGGTTAACGTTCACTAAGTATGGAGACAGCATTCTATCTGAAGTGGAACAGATCCAGTGGTAGTGGTTCAGAAATGCAGGAATCGCAGCATTTCTGTGTGTCTGCGTGGCAGTCAAGTGATAGAAACATCACGCCATTCACTCAAGGTCTCCCGCACCCACTAGGAGCTCCCACCAGTTATCTCTTTGCTCGCTCTTCCACGGTGAACGACTTACTGCAGCATTCACAGCAGCTGCGTGCACCGCTGCTGCCTGTCGTCGCTTCTGTTGCCTCCCACGGAAGAGCTGAAAAAGACAACTCTTTGTGCCTCGAGTGCCGAGTGAATCTAGTTTCACTTTCAGTGACCTTACACACATGTTTGTGTTTCAACAACCCCACACAGTGTTTGCTATTCTCCAATGTGCGCTGCATGATGAGAAGTATTGGGTCACACCTCTTGGTGTTTTCAGGCCCATTTCCACAGCGTATAAAGTGAACGCCAAGCCATGCAGTTTGTCTTTACAAATATTTGTGAAAGTATGGGTCGTTTTAAAGAGGTCACCGAATTCGAGCCATGGATGGGGTGGATCAAGTGATACATCTCAGTCAAGTAGGAGACCACATAATGTTACAGAGCTGAGGTGCATAGTGTCCCAAACCTCCTCTGGCATTAACATCAGCACAAAAACCGTACACCAAGAGCTTGGTAGTATGCGTCAGCTCCTGTACAGTAGGTGTGATGTGGCCCAGGACCTTTGTTTCTTAGTGTCACAGTGCTTCAGTTACATATCTAATGTGAACAGAGTCAAAACAAAAAGACAAAACAGTTTTAAGACATGCAAATGAAGATCACATTTCAATAGACTGACCCAGAAGGTCAGCTTCTGAGGGAAAAACTTTAACTAGCTGCACAAAAAAGACCCTGTTTTATAAGACTGCAATCTAAGTAGACCAAAGGTGGAAAAAAAAAAGAAAATAAACAGTTACACAATCATTTTCACTCTAGCAAACTATATAATAACCACTTCAGGGAATGAACATCTCAGTAGCACCAGTAGCATTTTTGATCAGCAACATTTCTTGAGAGACGTTTTGATTTGTTTGTGTATTCATCGCGCACTCTGGCGGGATGGCGTAAATTGTTAGGCAGGGGCAACTTCCATTCACTCAGAAGCCATTAATGTGTAAACTAATATTTAGAGCTACAGGTGTGTTTTGCTTTCCTACCCTATCATGAATGACTGTTCACTTATTCTGATTGACTCTCAAGTGTTCCCGCTGGGTAATCAAGCATTCTTAACATCCGTAAACACTTTGAATATTCCAGAGGATGACGGGGAGGAAAAGGACGGGGAGGAAAGCTCTAGCCAATCTTATGTAATGGCTATGTTAAACATGTATATTTATTTGGCTAATGGACAAAAAATATAAGTCATATGATGGGGAAACATCAGATATCGCTTTGGCTCTTGCTCACTTCTTTAAATAATCTCTGGTAGTATTCTTTAAACTGAAAACAAAACAGAAATCCATCACCAAAGTGACAGTTGGCATTTTGTGTGTCCATCTTAATCAGGGAGAAGATGCAATCACAAACACAAAATAACTTGTTTTCCTTTTCTTGTGCCCGCAAGGACTCATTTGACTTTGTAAAGAACTGTGCTACAGCATGCACAAACCTTTCTGATGCTCAGAGGACAACACAACAGCGCTTATGTATTTGACTCTTTAGCACAATTGCTGTGTGAATAAGAGATCTGCTGGGATTTTCCTCATCCTCTTTAATTCTGTTCCCTCCCCTATCTGTCCTGGTACAGACACCTCGTTCAAGGTATAAGCAGTCTCAGTCTCACACGCACCACAGGCAGGCACGCGCACGGATGCAGAGGCGCAAGCACATACGCACACAGCCGCGACGCAGCTCCTTGATAAGTGAATCAACAGATGGACAGCAGTATTGTGGGTAAGTGCTGCTGGGTAAGTGGTGCAATCTCCCACAATGAATGGGAGCCAGTAGGAGTTCCAGCTCTCGTCGAGGCCCACTTTTCTCTGCACTCCCTCTTAATTTGGCCCGGTACTGACACAGAACCTATCCTACGGGACCAGATCTGGCAGCTTCTTTCTCTCTGCTCAGCTGTCCTCTTCTCATTAGGTTGAGCTTGAGCAAGCCTAAGTTTCAATAACATGTATGTCCATGCAATCCCTTCTCGCTCTGCTCACACTGCTCTTTTTTGCTCTCATCTTCTTCCACGGTTTGTCCCCTCACAGAAGTGCAAAGCTCTGTGTTGCATTGATCCCATGAGGGTAGGTTCTGCCAAAAACTGATATACTGCTTCTTTGGGGGGAGACATGCACCAGTTACGCACACTGCAACTGATCTGCCAGCATCCTCAAACTCCACCCCTTAGATATAATTCACAGTGAACTCTTCTGCTTCAAGAGCTCCACACTCTTTTCCTCAGTCTCTCCGTACTGTCCACCTCCAGAGTCATGCTGCGTTCCAGATACCTCAGAAGTCTGATGGTGGAGCCATTATTACTAGCAGTACACAATAATACTTGTTAAAAAAAACACAACTGCAGCACATTCATGGATAGATCCTGGTCAGTACTCGGCTTATGGTTTATTTAGTGAGCTACAAATACACAACAGTGGCAGTACAGATGAAAAGTTTTACAGTTTTACTACTGTTTACGTTCACTGCAGCCATCTTGGTTTGTTAAATCAGGGTTTCAGGGAATGCTCCAACTTTCTGAGTAGGAAATTCAAGTTGAGGGGGAGGGGATTCAAATTCTGACTTCCAACTTATTCAGGAATGCACCAGGCGTCTTCATGTGAAATAGGTTATGTCATTGGATAGGGTTGCCTTTCATAAGGCAGCCCTATCCAATCACAAAGCTGTATTGTCCAGATCGTACTTGTGTTGCCATTCTTAAACAGTACGGGCCAACTAAAGATGGCACCCTAAGGCTTAAAGGTGTCCACAGTGTGTCCTCTCTCCATCCCATCACCACCAGCTGCTCGCTACAGTTTTTCCTTCCTACTTTTACCAAGTGGATCCTCATAGGGGTCATTGTTGGGCATTTTCTCTGTACTATTGTGGGGTCTTTATCTTACAATAAAGCGCTGTTAGGTGACTGTTGTTGTGATTTAGCACTGTTTAAATAAAATTGAATTGTTCATGTAGCATAGCCTGAAGATGAGCTGCAACCCCTTAAAGGATTATTCTGGAAAAGAAACATCATCTCATCAAAAAATTATCCCTTTTTTTTCCCAATTTCTACAATCTGCTGTGAGAAAATAGCAACGAGCAACTTGCTTTTTAACTCGGTGCAGAAGGATGAAAAAACAAAGTCGTGTTTGCTCTTATCATCAACAGCAGGGAACTCACAAAAGGGATGAGTAAGTTGTTTTTTTTCTCTTGAATCAAGGCACCGGCTTTTGTGCGATATTGTAACTTTCTTTTTGTTTTACATTTCGTTGTTGAAAGCGGAACCAATTTCCTACATCTCTACTTTGCCAATAACTTTAATTAATTTAATTAGAATGCATTTTTTAATAATACTAATATTTTAAGGGTGAATAACAAGACAGTGGAGCAGCTGAGCAGAGCACATACAGCACACTGGGATTTTTATTTGCAGCAGCCAGAGAGCAATCAGTAGAAACACCAATCAAGCTGGTTCTTTGCAGTGAAAGGGAAATTCATTTGGACAAACTTGTGGGAATCTCTTGCTGTCTCAACACAAAGAACTTGTTGCATCAGTATTTCTTAACCTTCTACTATCAAGATGCCCCTTGTGTGTGATTCTGAAGAGACAAACTAAAATCCGAGTAGTGTCATACACCTCTCCATACGGCACTTCTCTCCACGTCCTTCACTGTAACTCCGCTCTCTTCTCCTCCGTCCTCGCCACCTTATTTGACCTCTTCTTTTGTTGCCTGTGTTTTTTCTTTCGCCCCAGCCATCTGGTCATCCCCCAAAGCACACATCTTCTTCAAGCATGGCAGGATCTCTTTCCACCTGAGCGCCTCCCTCTTTCCACACTCGAATTGTTCCCTCCCCATAATATTGCCCCCAGTCCATCAGTGGACCGAAGATTGGTGTTGGGGAAAGGAAGAAAAAAAAACCATGGTGCAGTCAGGGGACAGGGCTGATGTGGAGAAATGTCCCGCCCTCAGCTTTATGTCTCTGTAATTAAATAAACGTGATAGAAATGTTTTGCTCCGCTTGGAAATAAGCGGCCTGTCTCCAACTCTGAAGAAATAACACATCAGATAATAAGATTCAGTGGTTTTGTGTCACCTTGAGTTTCAATAATACTAATTTACTCAAGAGTCCTCAGACAGCTGTGTGCATGTAGAGTCATTATAGGAGCTTGTATGAGGACTGTGTGGTAAACAAGACTACATAGATAACTCCCTCTCATCTGCTCCCTCTCTTTTCTTCATTCTCCAATCTCATTTGCCCCTCTTTTTTCATTTTTTTCTTCCTCTGCAGCTAACTGTGCCTCCACCCCCCACCCCATCACCCACCCACTCCCCCTTCCTGCTGCAGGGAACCATGCATCCCATCTCCAGTTCACTGGTCAAACACACACAGTGTGCCGCCCTCATTCCCTTCCATAATCAGGACAGTCGCTAGTGCTACAGGGATGTTACATTTCTGATGCATCACTTGAGATGCCTGGCCTGGAATGCTCGTTCAGAGGGATATGTGGTGTCCTGTAGGCACGCACGGCTAATTCATAAAAAAGAAAAAAAGGAAAAAAAAAAACAACCTTTTTTCTCTTTTGTGGCCCACAAGCCAGGGTCTTGCACTGCCTTGGGACGGTGTGCGGTGCGGAGGGTTGCAGCTAAGGGTAAATGTCATTGGTGATTGTATCGTTTTAGCTGTTTTCCATTTTTCCACATTCTCACTTTCTCTCTTTGGCTCCGTTCTTTCTTCTCTCAGCCAGTTGTCCTCCATTTCCTGCCTGTGTCTGGGTCTCCTTCTGCCTCTGGTCCCCGTAGCCCCCCCGCCCCCAACTCGCACCCCCCACTGTCGCCTGCCTACATCAGGACCAGTCAGTCCTGCTCTGAAAAAGGGAAGCTGTCACAGGGAGATAGCTTGTAAGTGCCCTGGGGAATTGCATCGAGTCTTGTCATATAGAGATGTGAAGTGCCTCAAACCGTTAACACAAATGGTAGAGCCGGATTCAAGAACTACTCAACTGCAGTGGTGCTGCGAAACGTTAAAAGGAAGCTGTTACTAGTCCTGCTGAATCAACGTCTCCAATCTATTTAGACTTCACATGATCTGCTGGGCTAAATGACACCAGTGCACACACCGAAAAAAAGAAAGTATGCGGTATAAACACTCACACGCTTCAATACATCTGTAGTGGGTATTCGAACAGGGCTATATTTTTTACATTAGTGATATGTGGCTCGTAATGATGTCAAACAATCATGCTGCTGTTTAACAAGACTCTGTACTGTGTGGTCGAGAGCTGAGTCCTGTGAAAACATAAGCTAAAGAAAATGGCAATACGACTACAGGAAAACAGTAAAAAAAACCCAACATGATAAGAACACAGAAAACACCAGAGAATAAAGAATCAATTAGTTTACCTCAGTGAAACTTCGGTAAAAGTACCAACGGAGTTTCTTGCTGCTGAGAAGTGATTCTACGCATAAAGGTATGATCCTTTTGCACAAAACTGTGGTAGTAATTTGCACATTTTTTAAATGTATATGCAATTTGCAGGGGAGGGGGAAAAAAGGACTACGAGGTGTTATAAAAGATAGCAATCTAATTCTCAAGGATACCCTGAATGTAAAGAGGAACGCTGGGAATCCCCTCCGCTAAATATACCTCCTCTGCTGTGTAGGCTGAAAAAATAATAATACAAGCGCAAGGAAGCAGCTATACATGTGTCCTGAAGCATGTATGTGAGTGTTAGTCTGGTGGAGTGCATGATGGATGATCCAGGGATAAAGATCCCAGCCTACGGATACTTTTTCACCCTTACCCTTGAGCCCACCCACCTAGAGATCTGTCTTGAAGACAAGCAAACACACACACATATACATGAAAATCAGTATGGAAAGTATTTTCCTTCACCTTGGTAAAAGACATAATAAATAATGTCAATATACATATTTATAGTATAATAAATATATATAACAAACTTGAACAAATAACTCCAAAACCACCAATGAACAGTTTCTCTCATGTGGTGCAACAGAGGGCTTTTGAAAAGCACACTAGCTGTTTCATATTGTAAGCATGTGTTACATCATGGTGCTCTTTATTATGTCGGAATAAATGAGTATAAGGTCCCTGTACTGGCCTCTCTGGGTACAATTCTAGTTTGTATGTTTTGTTCTTTTTTCGTGACATTTGGTTTAGTGCTAGTAATGATTTTTGATGTCTACCACCTCTGAACGTGCTAGTCGGTATAACTGGGAAAAATACCTTTCGCCAAAAGAACTTCAGAGATTGTCAATAGAAAATTGTACTTAGTAGTCAGTATAATCTTTTAATAATATAAGTTTGCATATGTTAGTGATAGGATGTGTGATCCTTAATAGTCTGCAAAGGCTTTGTGTGCATTCCAGAGTGCTCTGGCATTCACACCCACATCCTGGGAGTATGGGAGAGGTCGTACCTTGTCTTATTGTTTTATGGTAGGATAAACGTAGCTATGTCAAGTTTTAGTGTAAGTGCTTAGATGAACTGTTGGACTTCCAGACCAGCAGGTTTAGGGAAGTCTGTTATGGGGTCACACACTGACTCCATACCTACACCCACACACATACATACACATATACATATACATATACACATCCACATTCCAATGTAAGGAACAAACACCCACTGATGTATAAAATAAAGACCAGGGCGGTCTCAGAGCTGCGAGTCCCTGAGCCTTCACTCTCATACGAGAGCTCTGGTGGCTGCCCTTGCTAGCAAGTGAACCTGTGTGTTTCTCCTCTCTGATTCTCAGCTGAAGAAGTGTTTTAGAATACATCTCTTGACAGAGATTTTTATCGTATTTCTCTCAGTTAACAAAATGGTCTCAACGTAACTGATCTCACAGTGCCATTTATGCTACAGGCTGCCATTATTGTTTTGAAAACGGTTTTGAACACTGTCATCACCATATCCCACGGCTTCATCTGAACGAATGTTGTTCGGCCAAAGATGCATTATGATAAATTAATTTGAGAGTGATAGGGAGTACCACTGACAATAACTTTAGTCCTGTCTCCCTGAGTTTTCTTTCTTCTTTTCTTGCCACACAACGGCAGACGGCAGCTCCTCTCTGAGCCTGGTTCCACTAGAGATTCCTTCCTGTTAAAAGTGGGTTTTTCCTTCCCACCATGACAAAGTGCTTGTGCTGTGTAAATTGAATTGAAATGAACTGAGATTGAGCTCACATTACAATAAAATGCTGTTCTCAAGCAATCATATTAAACTGTCCAACTGATGCTCCCTGTCGCATTCTTGTGTTGTGTCTCCTGTATAATTATACACAGCGTTTAAGCCACTGTCACAAACTGACTGTCAAACCTAATCTGAATCTGTGTGTTCACGCACTGTTCTGTAAACGGCATTTAAAGATTCATATATCACACTTTCGTCACGTTAAGCTGCACCGTAAGGCAAATTACTGACAGAAAATGGCTGTGTGAGTTTTATTGTATCTATAAAGTGTACACCACTGTAAACTGTAAAAACCCTGTGGATTTCCTATTTGTATGACACATTAATAACAGTCACACACAAAAAGGCAACTGTCCAGTAACCTTAATGTTCAAATAAGCATTTATATCTACCAAAGTGAGGTCTGACTGGCTGCCTGCGATCTTGGTTGTGCAACTTCTTAGCAAAGAACATTCGTATTGTATTACAGCGTTCTCACAGAAGGATGATATCTGACCTAAAAAACAGTAGGTCCAAACAAGACACAGCCAGCTGTTCGGTGTTGTTATCGAAGACACAGGATTAAAATGTAAGTAAATGTATCTCAGTTCATTTACATGACTGTTTCAAATATTGGCTAATTTATCTAATTAAATAAAAGTGATTAGTTAAATACGAAAGTGATGGCTTTGATTTCAAGCATTTTTAAATAGGAAAACTAATACTAAAAAATAATAATGTACTAGTACTAATATTAAAAAATAGGACTCTGTGACGACTATATGAAACAAGATTATGTTAATATGGTATTACTGCTAAAAAAAAATTACTCATACATTTAAAATATGAATGATTAATTCTTATTTACTCAAAGTGGTGCTTATCATTTGGGCACAGATAAAGCAGGTATCGGGTTTTCTCCCTGTCAAATAATGTTTTAAAAAGAACTGAGCCAACGTCATTTCTAAGTCGAGCTCAGGTCCCGTTTATGGTCTGCATCCGAAGCCTTTGTGCCATCGTTAATAACGCCTGACACATTAAAGCTTCAACTGCTGCGACTCAGAATGAAACAGTGAGCTGTGAAACTGACCAGGGGACCGGAGTCACTCAGGTTAAATCCGGAGTCCACGCACGTAGCATCACTAAGGTTCATTAACTATTGCTATATATTTCCTCGTTTTTCTCTGCAGCCTTTCACCCATCAGCTCCCTCTCCTCTCCACCTGCCATCTTGGTGATATAGTCCTGTACTTGTGAGCATGGCCGGTGAACAAACCTCAAGGGACTCAATGACTCTCAGCTCCATCTCCTTCTGACAGATATTTTCTGGTCCTATCATCATGCTTTTCTTTGAACACAGAACAACACACTGGGCTGAGAAGCACCGTGCGGGTCAAACAGACATACACAGAGGACCTGGCCTGCACATGCGGTGATGTCTTTATTATTGTGGCGATGCCATCTGCTCATTGTGATGCAGAGTATGGGAGCGGGAGGTTGCATGAGAGTGCTGTTCTTATGTTTAATGCACTGGACATTTCTAAAGTTCAGATAACATTGTAGTGGCGGAGCTGGAAGATTGGACAATTTGCCGAGCATCTCTGGGAAAATCAGTTTGATAGCACTCAAGCGATACATGCAGAAATCTCACTTTGCCTGGCCCTGTCCACTGCATGTCATTTCCTTGACACGTGCAATTAAGGACTATCTGTGGAAGCAGATAACAGAACTAAACCCTTGGCCCTCGCTTCACCTTGACATCCATGCTCTGAGATACTGGCCCATTACATTGAACAAATAACAATCCCCTCTCTGTCAGGCTTGTGTAGTCTACCATTTGCTGCAATGCAGAGGCAAGAGGCGTGCTACAGGACTTGTCTTATCCTTTCAAAGATGATCGTTCTTTTCACCTCCAGAAGGATGTCACCGCTGTACAGAGCAAGGACAGCTGCTAAACGCTGACCCTTTTGAGGATGCCGGTGTGCATTTTTAAGGAGGATTCAGCCAAGTGTGAAACATGTAAGGCTTATGATATTCTGTAATTGGATTTCCCAGAAAGCTGGTGACAAAGTCCCTCACATACCACTAATCCTCCCAATCAGCACTGCGGGACTAAAGCATGCCCTTCCTCGCAAATGAATATGGAGGAAGAGAATGGTGGATGATCGTAGAAGAAGACTGGTGTGGACCGCACTACAGGGATGGAGAGCCGCCAAAGGTGTGCCAGCACTTGACTTTCAACAAGAACGCTGGGGTTTGATTTACATGTGGGACCCTTTTAGAAACTTAAGTAGCTACACGGTGAAATAAACCCGTCCACAACAGTAAAACTGCTGGAAAATGTATATTTCCAGACGAGCGGCTGCTAGAATTTGCTTAATTTTGACACTACTGGTTGTAATAAGCTTCTCACACAATCGACCTATAGGGTCATTCTTTGTGGGAGAGAAGTCTCTGATAAAATGGGGAGATTGGCTCTGCTGAATTGCAGGAAACAGCTCACCTAAGGACTGCCTTTAAGAAAAGAAGACATAAGAAAAAACCTCTTAGCTCCATCAAAGAGATTAAAGGAATGGGATAAGAAGATGCCTCTAAATTATTCGACTTCACTACAGGAGAGCTGGGCTTGCCTGAGTAAAGATTTGTGGTGATATTTCAGGTATAGAGTGCTGCACCCAACTGACTTGTTTTGAATTCTATTCACCACAGCGGGAAAAATACCTGGCAGCTGCAAACCTCTCCTGTTCCTGCTAACATTTGGATGGATTGTTAAAAAAAACAAAAGAGTAAACTTCGTGGATATCTGGCAGGCACACATAGTTTTCCATCAGTGTCAAAATGCTCCCTTTCCCCCCTCTGACCTCACGTATACCTCAGTTCCATCTGTGCCTCACGAACCAGTGTGTGTTTGTCATTTTCTCTTTTCCTCATCTGCAAGACGGAACAGCAAGAAGTCTTGAAAGTCTCATGCTGCTGTTAGAGTGAACACCGTCTGATTTTAATGTTTCTGACTGGTTGTTTCCGTCCTTTAGGGGGATTTCGGATGCCTGTTTTTCGTGTACAGTCAGAGTTATATGCACCTGCAAAGCCAAGAGTGTGCCGCCTAGGGAAACTGAGACGGGATGACTATCTGCCAATCTCACGAGGTCTGCTTACCGTGCGTGTAAACTAAGCCTTTGCCCCTGGTGACACTAATCAAATTTCATATTGCAATCCATATCCTATGACGGCGGAACAATCCAAGTCGAGCCATGAAGGATTTCCATTGTGAAGCTTGATTACAGAGTACAGAGAATTTTAAAACAGCACCTCTCTGAGCCCATTCTCCCCGAGCCTTTTGTCTTTCAGTGAAGAATAATAGAATAAGTCAATGAGGACAGGAGATGGGACCAGTTGTTTAACCTTGAAGGCATCACTTAAAGACTCCCCTCTCCTTTTCAGCCTTGGTGCCGGCATAGTTAAGTATGTAGAGTCCAACACCACTTTTCATCTTATTAGTGCCCTTCCTGAGATGGTGCTCCGTCCCTGAATGATAATGCTAGGGGGAAGTAGGGGAGAGGCTGAAATGGAAAATGGAGAGCTATGTAAGGGAATAAGTTGTAATCCCCTTATATTCTGGGGCCTCGGCATGCACACTTTTCTAAAAACCAATTTCCCCACAAATACAAATAAAGATTTTTGGTAAGTGGCTTCACTTGAGATCCACTTCGTATAGCGAGCAAGAAGGTTCTCTTTTCTCATTTGATGAAAAGACCTCCTATTTTTTATTCTCAGTGGACTCGTCATTGTCTGGATGTGCTGGGCACACATACCAATTAAAAGACTTAATAGCTGTCTGATATATTGCCTGATATAGTCACCATGCTACAATGTAATCAAGTCATAATAAGCCACAGGTATTAAAATATCTCTTTTTATCCCGACAAAGACACTCTGTAATAGATTCATTTTATGAGGCTAAGAGACTGGAGAAAGCAAAATACTATCCGCTATATTTGTTGAGACATAGATAAATGGATAAGGCTTATATAGGGCTGTGTACAAACCCCGTAAACAGGCCAACTTCCAGAAAATAAATAAACACTCAATGGTTTGCTAATCTCTTAAATCTCATATTTAACTGAAAATACCACAACTGAGTTATTTTGAGTTCTTCTCAAATTGGATGACAACAGGTGTCCATGCCTGTCACCCAGTGAAAACATCTGGGACATCATTAAAACAAATATTACAACAAACGCAGCCTCGAGCAGCCGAGCATTTAAAATCGTATATCAAGCAAGAATGTAAAAAGGCTGTTGTTATTACTGTTACTATTAGCTTATTTTGTCCCTTCTTTTATTTGATCACTGGCTGAATATAGTTATACAGCAGTTCTTTCCACATTATACACACTACACGTCTTCTTATATCTCTACTATCCCCTTATTCCAGTGATTGTTGGAACATAGTGGATAGTAGATTGTTTTCCAGATTGTGTTGTTCTTATATGTATCTTGTCCATGTCCTGGATATGTCAATATCAATTGCCGTCCTGTTTTGTTAATAAAATTATAATAATTATAATAATAATAGAAGGATGTTGCAGAAATGGTAAATATATAAACATCCAGTGGTTTGCTAATCACCTAAACCCTGTATTTAATTGAAAATACCACAAAGTGAGAATTTCTTCTTTCCAGCTGTCCAGACATGTCACCCAATGACAAGATCTGAGGCTTTATAAAACAAATAGCATAACAAATCAGATCTTGTGCAGTTAAGTGGTTGAAATCATATATCAAGCAAGATAAAACTACAGCAGTCGAATGATGGCGTTGAGATGCAACGCAATTATAAACACGTGCCTGCATAAAGATTTTAGTTGTTTCGGTGCTCAAACCGGTGGACCAATGAACCATCTGCTGTGAGAGCGCTCAGGATGGCACGAGCCACAGTTTGTGCTGGCTTTTACTCACACGGAGATCTTAGGATGGTTCAGTAATACTCCGAATGAACAGTCTGAAGCTGGTGAATGAACTCCCTGCATAGATTTAAAAAAAGGAAAAACCTGCAGTGCCAAACAGACCTAAAGTGCGTCAGACCTAAAGCTCTAACTCTGCCTAACAGTGATGTTCCTCAGCATTAAGTTTGGGTCAGTTTGAAGCAGAATTGACTTGCTCTCAATGCATGTTTGGATGCCATCATGAAATCAAATGGAAGCAGTTCAAGGAAGATAATCAGAGGACAGTGTGAAACTAGCAGGAATGCTGAAAGCGCTGCAGTGCTGCCTGAGGAGATTACCTTGAAGGGATACAAGTCAAATTCAAGTCAGGCTTTTTTCTCAGATCACTTTTCGGTCATACCTCCAAAAAGC
This sequence comes from Neolamprologus brichardi, assembly GCF_056152115.1. Taxonomy (NCBI): domain Eukaryota; kingdom Metazoa; phylum Chordata; class Actinopteri; order Cichliformes; family Cichlidae; genus Neolamprologus; species Neolamprologus brichardi. Next base: position 23,278,412 of record NC_142105.1, read on the forward strand.
GGGTTGCACCTTTTTACTGAGATGCTGAGAACCCATTTAGTTTTTTGCAATAGCAGCTTTGCAAACAAAGGACAGCCTTGATAGCTGTTTTTGCATATTGCTCATCTCTCTTTTCTCTTTCGGGAGTTTTGTTGGCACTTGACTGACTGGCCCAGTGGACCAACTTTTAGTAATGCAGCTGAGCTCCAAGATATCAGCATTCACAAAATTACTCTAGGTATAACTAATGTCACAGGTGGCTTGAAACTACAACTAAAAACTCTTTATCATTCTTTTAAATACACAATGATTGATACCACAATTTTCTGACCTAAATTTCATAATAAAATTTTATTCAATTCAGAATTTGAGTCCCCATTGCAGGATTTGGTTAACCCCTCGTGCAACAAGAGGCTTCATTAATCCTAAATATTTCATTCAGTTACATGGTGTCCTAGGGCTAAAAAGCTTTACTCAGAGACAAACCGCAGAAATTGGGAGTGAAATGTTCACTGACTTTTCACAAACTTTGGCCACATGAGAGCAATTTCCAAACTTAAGCTTCTTTACGCATAAAAGACCCAAAGTCTATCCCCTTACAGCTTAGTGATGGTGCATGTACAGTAGCAGCACTAGCAGCACTACAATGGGCAGAAGGAAAATAGAATGAACAAAGTCCTGAGAAGAAAGCAAAAGCACATAAAACGAGCCTGATGAGAAATGCGTGCCCTCGACACACTGGAGAAATACATGTTATTCAGTCTTACTCTCCATTTCCAGCAGAAATAAAAAGGTGCTATTCGGCATCCACCCTATAAACGTATCGTACATTCCTTTACACAAAGTTAATTTCAAAAGTCCTACTTTTGGCTCCTCTTCAAATTGCCACCATGGCAGTTCTGCTAGAGAGCGGGTGTGGCTCACCCGCAGAGATGTATAAAATCTCACATATCAGCTGACAGCATATTCCAAACACTCAACTCCAGCGTACAAGTGGGAGCTTCTGTGTCAGCGATTGAGAATCCAGTTCACACCACTTGCATGTGCACAACCCAGCGTGCGCTAACACCGTTGCTGGTCACTTCATCTTTCCATCTACTGTGCCTCTCTTGTCCACTGTTCCCTTCTTTCACAAACATGGGCTAATCCACTGAACTCGTTCATGTCCTTTTTCATCACATTCTAACACTGTCAGGGCTGCAAAGGGCACCGGCTTCTGTGAGAAGCTTTCCATTCAGGCCTCTGGAATAGATTCACTCCAAACGGCCTTTTCATTCTGCAGCTGCGATGGATTAGCTCTGTCATGGGTCCAGATGAAGTTTGCTTCCCTGATCTGCAGGCCACACTGCGCCACATAAAGCCACACTACCGAGATTTTCTTTAATGGAGGGAGGGGGTGGGGTTGAAAAATAACAATTAAGGAATGGCACTGACGGCTACCGAATAGTTGTAGAATGATAGAACACTTCAATATTTCACAGCGCAGTTATGCATGGACACACTAACATAGACAGCGGCCTGGGAGCTACCGCCCACAGGTTTTACGTATCCATGTGTGAAATGGCAAGAGCCACACAACAGCACTCTCCGAATTAACTGTTGGAGAGAGAAAAAGAGGAGGGTCATGGTTGAAAGAGCACATCATGTTCACTTAATTCTCACTCATGGGGATAGTGAGCTCTAAGGATGGGAGAATACCAGTAGGAAATATGTAAAGCACAACCACACTGCCGTGCTGCTTTTAAACACTTTTGCCTGATGCGCGTCTTCCCAACACAAGATGGAGAAAATGATGGACAGCCACCTTCATCAGCACCAATCTCTGCTTTATAGTTACCCAGGACAGATTCAAAGAATCGTACCCACGCTTGTTTTGTTATTCATTCTTCTCCTCGCAGCGCTTGTGTAGATTTAAACACTCTGAAATAAATTGGTGCTTTTTTTTGTAATGGTGGCAGCATTCGCTCCAACTAAAGCGATCATAGCCATGCGGATTTTGCTCCTCATCTCCTGCCAGAAGATCTTCTTGTTTGATTGTCATTAGCACTTCCATCACACCAGCTGACCCTCCCTCCCTCTCTCTCTGACACCGCTAGGGGTTTTGTTCTGCAACTGTTGCCGTAATTGGCTGTAAATCTGCAAAGGTGTTGGTCTGCATTATGTCGTTGACTGTGTAAGATGTGTTTAATATTAACCACATTCACGGCACAGCGAGTGTTACTCGCATTTTTTCTCTTTTTTTCTACCACTGCAAGGAATATGCTAATAATTTTATTTCCTCCTCCTCCTCCTCCTCTCCTTCAGCTTGTATGAGTGCTCATCCACTAGTTTCACAAGGTTATGATGCTTCAGTGGCCCAGCGACTGTGAACTGTCACAAGCAATCAGTTATGATGGAGCCCTTGTTTCTGCACAGACATGCCGCTTTGGCAGGGCTCTGCTAGCGACTGCCTCTTTTGAAACAGGCCAGAAACGTGCGGATCAATCTGCTCAGTCGGCAGACGGAGAGCTGGAAGCCCCATCGCACTGTGATCCAATATTTACTCATTGGGAGAGTACATCGTGACACTCCCTGTTGGTGTTTTGAATTCAACACAACAGTGACGTCCTCCTCAGTTTAGATTGTCTTTAGCACACACACACACACACAAATAAAACTGAGTGCAACACACATGCAGAGGAACGTCAAAACAATAAACAGCTGATGGTTTAATCCAAGTGGTTTGGTATGTTTAGACAATCTAGTCAATGAACGAGGTTCTCGAGGTTCTTGAAAGATCATAAAAGCATTTTATTCAAACGCTGTCTGACCTTGGTTAGGACAATGCAGTCCACAGCTCCTTCTGAAGAAGACCAGAGATTTCTCTTTCTTTCCCTTAAGACTCGGTGAAGCCAAACCAATGCAGAAACTTCCAATGAAGCACGATGCGGATGTGCTATTCCAGCTCAAGCAGGGGGATTACTGATCCAGTGATTACGGGTATTGTCAGGGAGTCTAGTGAATAGCCAATAGCTAGCTGAGTGTGACTGCAATAGCTGCAAGAACATAACTGTAATGGGCTTTGTGGAAGAGATTAAATATATATTAAGACATGGAGATAGAAATGAGAAAGACAGAGAGGGAGAATAAAAGTTTCAAAAAAAAAGAAAAATGCTGACTACAATGTTACAGATCTTTACAAGTGACAAGGTTTGAAAATGCGCCTCCTTTTCTTTTCTTTAATCTACTCCTCCCTCGGCTTTTCACATCTGCTCCATGCAGGTAAATGACATTTTGAAATGAAATATAATCTCTGCCACAAACAACATTGCCCACTCTCCTCGAGAAGTTTTGCTCACTGAGCTAACAAAATGGAAAACAGCCGTCACACGGAGCTAGACTGCTGGCACACACATCCCCGATGCACCTGAGATAAAAAAAAAAAAAAGAAAAGAAAGAGAAAAAACGACAGCAACAACAAAAAAACTGTAGCTTTCTCCCTGTTGGTTTTGACTTAAAATGCACAGCATTTAGACGCCATTCCTCGTCGGAAACAGTGTTTCCTTCACAGCAGCGAATTTGTTTAATGGACCACTAAGATTTTGCGTGTCTCCTCCTGTGTGGTTCCTGCAGTGTTTATTGTCGTCTTTTATGTGGTCAGCCAGCTCCTCTTGTTCATCAGAGGGCAGCGTTGATATCATCTTCAATAAAGGAACGCAGACTTGGCCTGTCGTTGTCGACTTATAGTTCAGAAACTACACCATTATTTGAGTTGTGGTGAACTGATGTGTGAAGCAGAGATGGGCCTGTCTTGCTGTTTTTTTCAAAGCGCACAATCACTGACTCACTCACAATATAAAGCATCAGTTATTACATTAAAACAATGGAAATTCTAATCATTCTGTTTGGCTATCTTAGCAAATGCCTTCTGCTGACAATGATATCTTCAGTGTGCCATGACATTTCATCTATAACCATTTCCCCCTTATCACTTACAATTTATGATATTTGCCCAAGAAAACTGAGCAGATACATAAAGGAAATCAATAGACAATTTAAAGACACCAACACTTGCCAGATGGTCTGAGTACTTTGAAAAAAAAAAAAAACCCCATAAAGACTGATGACTGTCAGAAGCTGGAGAAATCTTTAAAAGCAGCAACACAAATGTTTGACGCAATCATGGGATATGCTGATTTCAAAATCAAAAAACTCTTTCCTTACACTGTCTTATAGTTTTCGTACTTCACAGCTGCTGAAAGTGGCCAAATGCCCGGCGTTTGTGAAAGATAAATGGAGATTTGAAGCCACCGCGGTGGCAAGGGAGGAAATCTGTTGTTTTAACAAACAACATCTGCCAGCTACATTGATTCCAAGACAAATAACACCCCGACAGCAGCACTTCTCCTCAGGTTGGGTTTAAGAAGATCTTTTGAAATTCTGATTAAAAATTCATTGTGTTGAAACTGCCTTGGAGTGTGTTCTGTGTTTTTGTATTTTGAATCTCATTACTGTTTCAGCTATGCACCCGACTTAATAAAATACAGCGAAGGGCATCTAATGACCAGCAAATTAGGTCAAAATAATGTTCCCTTCGGAGATTTGGCCTTTGGAATTTTTCCAGCCCTTTTTTTTTTTGTGTTGGCTTTACCAGGAAGCCTCATATGACTGTGGCAAACAGTAGCAGTGGCTGAAATCATGCCAGGAGTATTTCAAGAAAACGGCAAGAAATTCAGGATAACTCATTAGAATTGTATCAGCAGTAACATTAAGCATGAGATGCAGTGCGCTGCTAAACTAGCAGTTATTACTGTAGCGCTTGTGTTAACAATTACTTATGATTCCAAAGTAGCTCCTAAAAGACAATAATGATAATAACACATTAAAAAATGTTGTGACCTAATTGGACACAGTCGCCATCAACAAAGATTGGTCAGCCAGCTCCTCTTGTTCATCAGAGGGCAGCGTTGATATCATCTCCAATAAAGGAGCGCAGGATTGGTAAATAATTTAAGCCCCATATGGGATTCAAAGTGGCATCAAGACAACAAATTTCAGGTTTCTCTATCACTTCATCTTAGTTACCGAATGTATTTTGCTAATCGAGTTGACGAGAGCTTGTTATGTTAATGGTGATATGATTGGTGTTTTTCTGTTTTCATCCACTCACTTGACCCCTGTTCACAATCGAAACGAGATTGCGAGATCGTAGCTAAATTATGCGAGTGCCCCAGTGCGCTGCTGACTCAAGATGCAGCACAGAACTGAACTGAACACTGCAGCCATCAATATTCCAGTTGTCCAGTTGTTTGAGTCAGTCTCACACAAACAGCTGACATAACTATCAGATCAGAGCATCCCTAACTCGAAAACTTGTCGTCTTTAAACTCTGTTTTTTTTTTTTTGTTTAAATTTACATTTTAAGTGTGTTATTTGAAAACAGGGCTGTCAGTCACCCTCTTCTGCTGACATCCTGCTCCCCTCCCAGAGGCTTTGCAGCTCTCCAAGCATGTAACCTCATCCGTGGCCATTTCTGTAGCACTCATTTGACTTAGGCCCATATCAAGCCATCCAAACAGGCCTCTGAGACAGCCCCGGCCTGCTGGCCTCAAATTCACATCACTGTAGCGTGGCTTATGTTAGCCTCAGAGGATTTCGCACAGTCACTGTGCTTATGAAATACATGTTTTAGCTAAATTTGGGGGATTATTTTTATTTTTGCAAAAGGTCGTAGTCTGCATATATAATAAAACTATGTATTTTCTCAAATTCTCTTATTTTTCCACCAAAATCATGGAGCAAGCCCACCATATTTTTACCCTGACCTTTATTTTTGATGAATGATGAAGTGTGTCAAGAGGCATTCGGCACAAAACACTGAAATTTACCCAGAAAGAAATATTAAGGTCCAGACCAGACTTGTAGTGTTTAAGGGTGTTTGCACGTCTCTCTACATATATGCGCACACAAACGTGTATAAGCACATGGCTCGTACATCCACAAACAAACCCCCATCTGTGCTTTCAACACAGCTGGACTATGATGGCATGTCCTGGTACAACCTCCCCCCTCCATAGCCTAAAGAGCTCTCCCTCTCTCTGCCTTGGTTATACACTCACACACACACACACAAACACACTTAGCAACCTTAAAAAACATCCTTACTTATACTCTTTTTTCCTCTTGCTTTTTCTCACTGCAGTCTTTTGTCTCTATCCCTCCTCCCCCCCCCCCCCCCCCCCCCCCCCCCTCAGCTTCCCTCTCCCTCTTTCAGCTGCCATGTTTCCCTCGTCACACCTTTCAAACTGAGTTACAGCCTGCGAGAACAAGAACCGTGGCACCTCTACAATCACCTGAGGAGCTTCTCTCGGCCATACCCTGTCTCTCTCAGACCAAGCACTGCAAAAAAACACGTCTCCCTGTCGCTTTGTTTACCGTCCATTCACACCACCAACACCACCTCCACAACAAACCCCCAAAAGCTAAAGTATATGCAAAGATTTAGTAAGGGCTCTTTCAGTGTGTGCTCCGCAACATATGTCATTTGCCACATGTGCTCGGTCACAGAGCAGGCCGCTGGTGTAAAGAGACCGTTGGTGTTTCTCAGCAACATGTGCAGACGTAGTGGGCGTAAAGCTCAGTAAGGATGATTTTTCGAAGGAAGTGTCTAGACAAATATTAGGCATTGCTTTCTGGAGTACTCATGATGGTGCTCATCAGTGATGCTGATATTCCCACCTCGGTGTAAATACAAGCACCTGCTGGAGTTTTTCCTCGCGGCCATTAAATTAAATGTGCCTTAATAGGCTTCTCGCACGTTCCGATGCTTACAGTATTCCCACGTACGATCGCCAGAGATCGTCTTGCATTACATCCAATCTAACACTGAGTCAGAGTGAAACACATACACAATGTGCAACATGCAGAGCTGTGTTGAAGATATTTGTTAGATATTTATAGCAAACGTGCTTTTCCTGAAATCTCAAACTATCCCTTTCCTCTCGCCTGCTTTCTCTTTACAGTGACACCGTGCACCTTGCAGGTACTCTCTTGTCCTTCTTCCTATTCTTGTAACTAGAAAAAAAGACAAATGCAGTCAAAATGTCCAGTTTTACCAGTGTTCTTTTCCACACTCTCGGAGTGAAACGGTTTTATCTGTGGCTGACAATGGCGGGAGAAGGTGGGTGAACGGTGGCGCCAGAAAAGCATCTGCTACAAGGTTTAAGGAGCTGCAGGATTCAATAAAAGAAGGGTAGGACCATGTAAAAAAGGCTGGCAGAGGGGACACACGCCATTAGCTTAATGACAGAATGAGGAATGAGGAATAGCGAGATGAGATTCAAAAGCCAACCAGTGCAAAATTTGCCTTTAACAGGAATCAAGGCGAGTAATCTAATAAGTAGCGTGGCAAGGAGAGGCAGAGAGGGCTTGATGTTTTTTTCCCCCCTCCGCCTCAGGTAAAGGAAGAAGAAGAAGGGTAAACAGCAGAGAAAAGGATAGTGGTGCCATTAAGTTGGCTAGCCGTGACCATCAGGAGCATTAATGCTGTCTGCTGTGCTTTCTTCAAACTGGTACCCTTTGCTTTGAACTACTCTTGCCTTCTTTGTGGGTATTCCTGACTCCTAGCTTCCATGGCTATTATGGATCCCTCCACTGGTAATTACACATTTCGCAATTTCTGATGTCACTTCAAAGCAACAACAGTCTTGCCACAAAAGCACACACCGAGTTGCTGAAGTACAAAGCAAAGCCTCGAGGATTGCTGAAGCCACACATTGTTTTTCTTTTCTTTTCTTATGGCCACTAATTCAATTAACAGCACATGTTAACGGCTTCAAACCAGGTTGAAAGAAATGGTTCCGAAACAAGACCAGGCCTTCGTGGATTTCTGTGCTTGGTTTCTGAAAGGCTCAGCAGCTAAACTGAAGTTTAATTTGAATTTGTGCACGCCTTCTAGTTGCTCTCCCAGTATTGCATTATGTGTTAAAGGATGCGCGGCAAATGAGGGGGCGTGATCCTTATGATGAGTCAGAGTGGAGAGCTTTGGCACTGGCTGTCCCAGACCAAAGAGGGAACGCTCACTAAAGCAATATCAAATGTGAAACTGCAGAGAAAAACAAAAAGAAGCCAGATCTCATCTTAATCAAAGCACTGGAGCTTGTTTCAAAACACTCCCTGAACCCTACTTTTGTAAAACCGCGTCTGTTCATAGAGTAGATGTGTGCTGCTGCTGACAAAGGTCTGAGTCATTCACATGGGGCTATTGATGACAAAGGAGAATCTGAATGTCCACTAAATAATTGTGACAGCTTGCAGAACAAACAGCAGTGCTGTCAAAAGTAAAACCAAGAGCACAAGAGCTCCACAATCACTAGAGGCAAAATCTCTTAGGCCTAGAAGTCAGCAGATAAGTGATATTTAATAACCGTCATCTCTATTTTGTTCAGTACATCGGTAGAGACAATCGGAGGTGCTTGTGGACTGTTGTGAGCTCAGCATGAGCTGTCTGCGGTTTGCGAGCTCAGCTTGACAAGAGACTCGGGGCACTCGCTCGACAAAGGCATCAGATCGTGCATTGATTTTGCAATTAAGAAGACTTTTTGTGTGTTAAGCACGCAACTTATTATTTTTTTTTAATATGATGTAGCAGGTAAGCACTCTGCCAGAGAACGAGTTATCAAACATGCATTTTAAAGCACCACACAGTGACATTGATGATTGCCCATCTTTTTCTTTGCATCGTGAAAGGTTTCGAGTTTTCTCATCTGAAGTTTAAGGCAGTGTTGAGACAGTGCTCTTGATGGAGACGCAGAGACACGGCAGCAGGAAATGGGGTCACGTCTCCCACAGGATCCCCTTCCTTTTGCTAAAACTCTGTCTGCCCCCAAATTTAATTAGATTCTGATATCAAGCCTTCCTCTCCTATGCTTCCCTTCCTCTTCAACACGCGTGAAATTGCATGGCACTATCTATTATTTATTCACTCTCATTTGCTTATTGTTTCTTATGGATGCCTTTGTTAAGGCACTTGCAGCTCTGCTGCCTGTGATAGGATGCTCTGCTTCATCTCCCTCACTGCTCAGACCCACCTCCTCTGCAGGTCTGAGCCCAACTCATTTGCTGGCGTTGGTTGGGGAGCTATGGATTTTTTTCCCCTTTCACCCAATGACAGCACGGTGAGGTGCTATGAGGGCTGAGTGCTAATGAGCTGACTCTGCAATGCTGGGGGAGATGCACTGTAACACAGGGGGGAGTCAGAGGACGGAGCAGGCGGAGGCGCTCTGGCACAGGGAGAGTCAGAGGGGCCATTATGAGCGTGCCACAGAGGGGTTACAGGGACACAACCTCACCATCCAGACAGAGCTGTGTGCCCACAAAGTCAGCCATTCAGCCTAAACTGAACTCCTCCTCTGAAATGACATAACAAAATGGCTCTCCGGAGCCTGTTTCTTCCAGTTTTGTTCGTGTTGAATCTGTGTTTCTGCTTATTTCAAGAAACTGCAGCCAAAAGGATTACAAAAACAGGTTATTTACTACATCAGCAACTAAGCAAAGTTACACCAGTTGCACAAGGGAAGTCTGATAACCAAATAATAAGACAAAACATCATTTGTGTGATAAAATTAAAGGCATTCACACTACTTGCTATAACAAAGACGCTGAAAATCTATAAACTCCATGAAATTGGACTACAGATGTGAACTCCTCCAGGGCTGAGCCCCTGGTTTGTGCAACTGGCAGCATGTTTACTGCATGTTGCCAAGGGAACTTCTTTTACAATGTGGGATTCATACCAGCTCATGTAAAACTCATGCAGGAGTGCCATAAATGTACTAACACTGCGTGCTCCCTAACTGTAGCCGATGTCGTTAAAAATGTTAAAGACACATTTAAATGTTGGAGAAATTTCTAGAAAATTCAGGATATATTGAAAGAAAAAAAAATATGATTTTATTAGAACAAAGATTTGTGCGAGAAAACGTCCTAATTTTTTCCCCGCTGTGACTTTAAGAATCACATTGAAGTGAGAAGAACTTCTTGTTTCCTCCTGCAGATGCTGTAACATCTATAAGCTCGTGAATGATCGCGGTCACTTTTCGAGCACAGAAACACATTAAAAAAAGAAAAAGAAAAAAAAGCAGACTTACAGGCATGGGTAACTGAGAAGCTGTTAGACGACTCGAGGTTGTCGACATTGTAGTTGAGGTGGAAAGGCTTTTCCGTGGTGTTCTGGTTGGTGTTGTAGAGTTGGACAGCGAACCTGAACGCGCTGTGCTCCTGCACCGTGGAACGCATGAACAGTCCCCCTGGAAGAGATGAAAGCCGATATCAGACAAAGCACTCACACACGACCGCCAGCTCTGACCGGCATTTTAAGGAGTGAGGGAGAACTCCGTGTAGTGATTTAAAACACGCCGCTGTTATTTAAAAGAATACGAATTTTTATGTTTATTTTTTTTAAACCCGCGCGCTTCTCTGTAACTCTTCGGACAACGCAGATTAACCGCCAATGTCACGTATATCTTATGTTTAATAAAAACCCTAACGATGACAGTGACACAGTCAGTGGTGGCTTTAATGTATTTTTTAAATTCAGTGGATTTCAGCCTGCAACATATGAGAAATCAAGTTGGTCTCTTATCATTGCGCAGAGCTCCGCGCGCCGTATCCTCTTTAAAACGCAATCTTGCAGTTCAAATGTCCGCTAAAAACAAAAATCACAAAAAATTGCAGCCGTGTAACAACAAAACACTTACCGATATTGATCTGATTGGGAAATCCAGCGAATGAGCGGTCAAAGAGCCACAGTAGAAAGAAAACCACGCGCTGTGCCATTTTCTCCGACCTGTCTGTTCAACTCCTTAAAAGGCTCTGCCTAAGAAAATTCATATGTTCTGGATTGAAAGCCGGGCGCAAAAGAAAATCCAGCGGATAGATGATGGTCGCTCACAGTGCACCAATTCATTCATTGAGGTGCTGCCCAGCTGCAGAGCATTTTTTTTGCAACTAAAGAAAGAGAGGGGGAACCGAGTGAGCAAGAAGGAGAGAGAGAGGAGGGGTGGGGGTGGTGGGGGAAAGAAGGAGCTGATCTGGACTCCGATTGGATCCGCCAATGTTGGTCAAACTTGATCTGATGTTAAATTTAAAAAAAATACCTCAGCCCGTCAGATTAGCAAGCGACGGCAAGTTATAAGAGCAGCACTTGCGATATTAGCCTACTGTGGGATGAATCAATTAAAGGAGAAAAAATAAAATAATAATAAAAAAGAAAAACACTGCAATCTCAGGTGGCCGATGATTCCGTACAGCCCGGTCGCTTCGAGCTGTGGTAGTTGCTGCATTTCGAGGCTCGATGAAGACGCTGGATTTGCACCATATGATTCAACCTGCGGGTTTTTTTCTGTTTCCACGTTTGTGGTATATCTAAAAAGTTTGTGTGCAAGAAATGCCGCTATCACTGTATCGATCCACTGTCGAGAAAACAACACTTTGAAGGCTACGTGTGATAAATACATGTAGGACACCCAGAGCGCCCTGGGTACGCAGAGGCAACAGAACTGTCCGTGGTCCTGAAAACGTCTAAAAAACAAGTCTAAAAGAAAGCAAAAACATGCTTACTCCAGTGTTTCTATTGACCTCACCTGAAAATATAAACATGCAAAATACATATTCGGCTTTCTTTGACGACTTGGAGATAATCCAATATCAGACAGCCATCAAACTTGTGTTATTTACTTTATATTGTACTCCTCTATTGAAACATCTATCACCCCTGTGATTCTGCTCAAGAGAGAACAATTAAGGGATTACTGGCCCATTTATCACCCTCACCAAAGCGCCTTGAAAATTGAGTTTTTAATTGCATTCCAAATGACTGGGGCTTCCGCTATTGATATTGCAATGTACTGAGTTCCTTTTAACACAGGGCAGACTTTGCATTGTGTTTAACTTTCTACCATTATTTTTTTATTTTGCATTAAAAGGCAGCATCACGATGTAACCTGATTTCTTGCAGTCATATTTCTTATTGGCATTTATAAGAGCCAGCAGTGAGATCAAGTATGGAGCAGCTGGTCAAGCATCATTAGCAAATAAATAATATGGAACTATGGATCATGCACGTGAAGGTGTGTGTTAGTCACCCGCGTCAGCCCAGCAATGATGCTGTATGACCTCGTCATCAGAGAGTGACACTTCCTTTTCACCAGGGGTCAGGTGACATCTGTCGCCCCCCACCCCCACCCTCCCACTGGGCAGCTCTCTGGGGAAAAACTGGCATCACATCGATTCTCTGGTCCCTTTATTGCTTCTGTGTCCAAAGTTCAGGATGTTGGTTACTTGACCCTAAAGGCTGAAGTCATGATGATCAATGTTAAACCATGACCTGAAGACTTTTCTAGCCTGCTATTTCCACAAATTCACATCACACCATAGCCTGGTTTAAAATCTCATCGGTGGTTTGCAACATGTTGTCACTCCCAAAGCGTAGAACGGGCTGTGGTTTGAGGGGGAATGAGAGGCCACCTGCTGATTTGGTCACAAGCGATGCAAAACAGTTATTTGGAGGAATACCAAAGGAGCTGTTTAATAGATCATTTACAGTAGATGCTGATTCTCTGTGTAAACCAACCTAATCATGCATCATTTCAAACAAAACCTACAAAGAAAAAGCATTATTCGCTACAAGGGGAGCCCAAGTAATTGAGATAAGACCTCAGTATAATTGATATTAAATGACGATGACTGTGCTGCATTATTTGCAATTAGGACATTTTGGCCATGGCGCATTATCCTCTGCAGGAATTACAGAGTGTAGAAATGTGAAGATACAATCTACGTGAAAACAAATAATTATATGATCCGGCCTTTTTGGGGGATTTGAGAGGAGTGTTACTCGAGCAGGCGTAATGAAGAGACTAAAAAGCAGATGAAAAGATGTTTCTTTTTATCTCACAATGATGACGATGATTCACAGGCAATAGCTCAGAGCAAGGCAAGCCTTACCAGCAAGAGTTATTCATTTGTTCCCTGCATCCTCCTCCTAACACAACAGGATGGAACCTTCCTCTTTGCCCATTAAAGGATATGTGAGCAAATAAGTTAGAAACTCTAATATTTATTAAAAATGACAGTGTGCCTCTGTGGGAGGTCTGGAGGAAATAAGTGCAGCTATTTTTAGAGTTGATTTGCTCGTGATTGCTGGGTAATTATTTTGTCATCCCGACATAACAAGCTTATGTTTTCTCCAGGATCAGAAAATAATCTCGACATGCGAACATGTGTAATGTGGTAATCATTTATAATCAGCAGGTGGAAGGAGTTTCTATTATTTATTGCCACAGATTGCCTCATGTCGGTAGTTCTCAAACTTTTTTGAGCTTGTGGCTCCTGGCCAGCTGGAAAGTTTCTGCTGTTGCTGCATAAACGTTGAACATATTGAATGCACTTAGGCTCATATTTTTGTAGGACAAAGACATGATTTTTGTAGTTTTGTACGCCAGCGCAGTGGAATTTAAATCAAACATTCAAGATGTGATAGAGGTGCAGAGTTTTAGCTTTTATTCAAGGGCTTTCACAAAACGCTTTCTAGGAATAGCTTTAAAATTAGTGGCATTTTTATACAGAGTCGCCCATTTTCAGAGGCTCATGAATTGGACAAACTAATGTAGTATTAAAAATAAGGATTTATTTTAATGGCTATAAAGGTTTTCACTCCTTGATTGAAAATCCTTTGACTGAAGTCATGGACATCACTAAGTGACGCATTTTCTCACTTGACATACTCTGCTGCATTCAGTTGCTGCTTGTTTGTGGGTCTCTCTGGCTTGAAAGCAGATTTTGGACTGAGATCAGCTGACTGACCTGGTCATTTAAAGACTATCTCTGTCGTTGCCTTGAAAAACTCTTTGGCTCGTTATCTATTTTCACTGTGAAGCTCTGTCTGATCAGTTCAGTAGCATGTGGCTGAATCTGAGCAGAGAGTACAGCCTGCACACTTCAGTCACAGCATCCATAAACACCAGGGGCCACAGGCAGCCATGCACACCTATACCATAACAATACCTCCACCATGCTTGACAGATGATGTGGTATGCTTCAGCTAATGAGCTTTTTCTCTCCTCCATACTTTTTCTCTTCCCATCATTCTGATATAAGTTCACCTTGGCTTCACATCTGTCCAAGGGTTTCTTTCCTTTGCGATGTTTTTAGGCGAAGTTCAATCTTGTCTTCCAGTTCCCGAGTGTAACCAGTGGTTTCCATATTGTTGTAGATTACCTGTATTTCCATTAATGATGGCACGTCTCAGTTGTTGAGTGAAGGTTTTTTTTGTTTGTTTGATTTTTTAACTATGGAAATAAATCTGCCATCATGCACTCCAGTTGTCTTCTGTGGGTTTTCAGGCCTTTTGTTGTTTCTGAGCTTTCATAGACATTCATCATTTTTATGATTCAGTATCTGGGCCCACATCCTCATTTTAGGTTTGACAGCATTTTTAGTAGATAAAGGCTAATGGCTTAAACATGAATTGAGATGCGTTTTGGGGAAGGCCTGGCAAATCCCATGAGAAGTGATAGAATTGTAAAAAGGCAAGGGAGGGACAAGGAAGCGAGAATAAACAGCTTGTAAAGCTGGGGGTGTCATATATAGATAAGAACTGGAAGTGGCATGTTTGGAGGTGTGGTAACGCTCCTGAAACCCAGATGGTTATCTCCAATTGTACTAAATGGTTGATTTAACCACTCCTAAAGTTTCGGCCTCTCTCTCTCTTCATTTATTTTGAATGTTTGTTTGTTTTTCAGCCTACTGATAGACTCCTTTACTTGCAGTGAAATCTTTGTATTTAGAATTACAATAAAAAGTGCTTTGAATTAATTTGAGGCATGAAATGTGCTTCATTTGTCATAAAATAATGGAACATACCTTACCTGGCCACAAGGCTGTTTGTCAGCAAATTACTTTTGAGCCTCTGAAAATGGGATGAGTCTATATAAAAACATCTCTAATTCTTAAATAGTTAATGAAAATTTTATGTAATACCCATTGAATTACAGCTGAAAGGCTGCACCTTCGTCACATATTGATTACTTGAATTAAAACACACTGTGGTGTTGTATAGAGGCAACCTGTTCAACATCCACCAAAGCCACAAGCGTCCCTGACCCCCAATTTCAAATGAAAATATTCTAATCTGCATCTGAGTTCATAGACTTCAGCTTTTAGCTATTTTCTTTATAGCTTGTAAAAGACAAACTGAAAGCATCATAACCTCCAACTTAGCTCCTGCCTTGGCAGAGGATCTTGCCACCTTGCAGCTGTGCGTCTGTCGAGCAGCCAAGCTTGAGTTCACATATTTGTTTCCGCGTTGCCCATTACTGAGAGCTGTTCCTCATCCATCTTGACGGTCTAAGGATAGAGGGTGTCGTTTGCTCTACAGAACGTGAAGCCCCTTGAGGCAAATTCTTGATATGTGATGAAGGGATATGCAAATCCATGGCATTCGACTTGCCTTTCAGCTTTGCTGTTTGTGTGTCTACTGTATTAGTGTGAGAGGAATAAAAACAGTCAAATTTCTTTGCGCTGACAATAAATCTTAATCTGATAAAGGACAACATTGAAGCCATGACAGAAGACGATGCTTCAAATACAGATGCTGCTGCAAAGAAGCTACAAATAGCAAACTTTTTATTAACCTGGCAGCACAGAAGATGTACAATATGCACAGTTTAAAGGTGGGTACCCATGATGCAGGATCACCATAAGCAACAAAATGTGAAACAATTTTAGTCTTTCTCCATCTGTTCCTGAGTATATCATTACTTGGATACTTTATAAATCATTCTTTTTATTTGAATGCACCTCAAAACATTTGTGTAATTCCTTTTTTAAATTCAAAGGTCCAAACACTGCAGTGCTTTATGGCTTTTTTTTCTCTATGTATGGCGTAAGACGCAGCTCTGCAGCTCCGAGTTTAGGCTTTCCTCTCACTCTAATTAAGCAAAAAACTACAGTGTTGCAAGCATTTGGGAATCAAATGGCCCATATTTTTATATTCATATTCTTAAGCCTAAAATTTATCTTTGGATGACATCTGGGTTGTGTAAAAGGTTCATATGAAGATGTAATCCATGGCCACAGTGTCTCTCTGACTCTACAAAACTCATTTGGCTGAGTTCACCTGAGCCGGTGACTCCTACTGGTTGATAAGAGCATCTGTGCCAAGATGTGTGGGTCTGCAGGAGGTTCTCTGAATCTCTGCGTTTCCTGTGAAGCTCCTCACTGCCAGGTCAAAAAAAACAGCTGGTAACTCCATTTGTGTCGGAGACAGCGCCTCTCTGCCTACAGCCTCCTCTGGTGAACAGTGGGAGTCAGCTCCGCAGGTCTGGGTATACGCAGGGATTTGGTCTTTAAAAACAAGGGGGCCGGGGGGTGGAGATGGGGAGAAAAAGGCGAAAAGAAAGCCACCAAATAAAAACAAAACACCGCAGGTGGGTTCTAAAGAAAATGCTCTTTGTCACAAAAAGAACACCACTTCGATGATTACATTTTAATTATTTCAAGATCACATGAAAACAAATCTCGTTGTGCACGGAGATAACTCTTCAGCAAACAAAAGAGAACAAATCTCAACATAATTAATTGGTCCATCCTGCTCATGTCAGACTGTTGTGACAAGAACAAATCTGGCTCTGTGTGACACATCTGCTTTGCTACACCCTCCTTTGCTGCGATCAGAGGCTTGGCACCCGTGACTCGCAGCTACTGAACCAGGTGGTTGGATAAATTCTTAAATCTGGTGCAGATTACCTTGGAGCTTTAATCTAACGGATAACGAGGCACTGAGACCATTTGTTTTAAATCATCAATGATGGCTTCAATTTGGCAATATTCTGCAATGAAAAAAAAGTGCACCGCTTTTCTTCTCAACAGTTTGCAAGTTCTACATTTTTAGGACTTGTAATGTATGAAAGGGGCTTTTCAAACCCAATTTCATTGACTTTTATCACTTATGGCTTTACTCACCTTTCAGTCTTTCATTTTTCCACCCTTTGCTGTGCTTCTTCACATCATTCCTGCCCTGCTGAGGAACTAATTTAAGTAATCATAAAAGCAAGTTCCTCTGGTGAAAGACACATAATGAGAGGGGGCTGAGTTAGTATTGTAGGAGGGATGCAGTTAAACAAGCATTATGCAGCTTGAACTCAAAGATATTTGGAGAGCCTTTCCAAGAGCCTATCAGTCTTGGCCAGATGTTGGGAGCTGATAAGAGAGTCTGCTCTCAAGGAGCGCTTCTTTATTCTGTCAGTACTTCTTTCCATGAAAGAAACTGTGGGAAGGCAATGGCCTAAGGAGACAGAGAAGCTCTTGCTATTGTGGTAGAGTGTCACACAGATGTAAAGAAGCAACACATCTAGTTGAACAAAAAACATTTTGTGAAAAACACGGTACGATGTGGAAATCGCATTTGGTTAACAAAGTGTAAAAATATCTCCGCTGGGATAAAACTCACTGTATGTCAAGCGGCAGAACCTTTTGATGGAAAAGATGTTCAGGCATAATCGTTGTGAGCTCCCCATGAGGAAAATGAAAACACATCTAGTGGTGCAAAATAAATGACGTGACACAGTTCAGTGCATGAAGAAAGAGTGCCCACCCCAATTCCACTATGTTTGAATGGCACTGTATGCTGCGTCACAAACCCATCACGCGCTTTGGCTCCCCGGCAAACACTCTTTGGCCTGACTGTGACAGAGGCGGTGTTATCAGCTGCACAGGCTGACACACTTCAGTCTCTCGCCTCGGGCTTTGCACAGTCAGAACTATGCGACCACAGCAGTCACTTCACTGTGGCAGGAAGACATCTTCACCACACGAGGCTTGAGCTACATGGACTAGGCTGTCAGCACACAGAACGGTATCTACTCCCCCCACCTAACTGACACACAAATATGTACAGGACCTACACGGTTATGTACACACGTGTGAGTGCACTGGGCAAATCGCTGTGCGTTTACGATTAATGATGGCACCGTTTGACATGTGCGTCTGGTGAAAAAAACAAAATAAAATTACAATGTACAGTATATATATATTTTCAAAATTTAATGATACTGGATTTGTGGAACAGAACCCATTTAGGGACTCCTGTATACTGGCAAATATGCTTTATGCACAGCTGTATGCACATATATGAAAAGACAAAAAAGGACGTCACATGTCTCTGACTCTGATTTCTCGGGTCAGACGTCTGTGACGCAGTCATTTCAAGACCTCAAAAAGGGAGTGACAGAGGGTTGAGAGCCAAGCAAGTTATGTTGGAGAGAATAAAGAAACAAAAATGCAGCCAAGAAATGCTCAAAACAATCCCCCAGTGGCAGCAGCAGCATCAGTAACAACAGCAGCCTGTTTTTTTCCCTTCCCCCATGGCCTCAGTTGCCATATCCCAGTAATAGGAGATGGGTGTTGTTCAGTGCCTGCGTGCCTAATTGAGAGGAAAACAAACTGGTTGCTACAGATAATGGGAAAGGTGAGGCGAAATACCATTGATAGTCAGTGATCCTTTTAAATGATTAACAGTGCCTGTTTTGTTACATTGCCACATCCGGTGATTGATGTTTCAGCTGTTACCACTGTTAATATAAACTTGTTAATATAAAGGAAAAGGGGGGTGGGGGCACTCTTGCACATTATCGTGTGAATGACATTTTCTCCATGAGTAAATACTAGAGTTTAAGGTGAGTTGACAAACACTGTTACATAAGGTTTTTGTGTAGGCTGAGCAGTAAATATGACGAGCAGCGCTAAATGTACTTGTTCATAAAATGTGCGTGAATAACGACAACCACGGGCATGTTAGAAAAGCGGTGTGTGTGTGTTTATCTTTATATCACAGGCGTGCGTGCACATTCCCAGACGCGTTCACCGCATGATATTAAACCAGTGGTACTCCCTCATGTCCGTTCCCAGCATACGAGTAGAGGGGAAAAATTAAAGGGCGAGGGTTTTACGGGAAAACACGCTAAAGACCCGAGACCGTGATGAGTGATAAACATTCTGGAGGCTCTGCCGTACTTGTTAAAAATGCACTCAGCGTCTCTGTAGTTAGAATGAAACATTCAGTAGCTGGGAAAATTGATATTGCATGTCATTACTGGATCAAAGAACGAAGCGGTCAGGAGCCAATGCCAATGTTTTAACAAGTATGGGGCGTACTGGATGTCAGTTTCAGAAGATCAGGGGCAATTATAATATCTTTCTTTCTCATCTTTGGCATTCTTCCAGTTGGTGGCGCCCTAGGCAATTGTCTAGTCAGCCTATACTAAAAAAAAACAGGCCTGGAAGCAAACATATACTCTATTAAGTGTTCGTGTGTCACTGTATGTCCATGCTAGTATGTTTGTGTGTCTGCTGTTTGTCAGGAGGGAGACTCCTGCTGTTTGTTAGTCCCACACAGACTGTAATGCTTCAGTTATCCCATTGTTAGCTGCTTCTACTGTACCTGCAATTAAATTTCCAAAGTCAGGGGAGCTTAACTAATTACTCCCAGCAAATGCCCCTTCTTTCCAATGCAAATAACATCACAATATGCTCTAATAGTGCAGAAAGCCATTGCATGGGCTTGGTGAATCGCACACTGTCAATCAATATGAAATTGGATTTGGAACATAATGTTATGTCAGCTATTTCTGTGCATTCATTTGACAGATAAAACTGTAATCAGCCTAATGCAATGCTCTCGCAGAACGGCGTGGCAGTGCAAGCATAAAATGACACCACTTTTTCTCCTTTTTGTCGGAGCAAAGACGGCCAAACTCACTTGCAATATTTCCCAATCACGATATTGACAAGTGTTTGATGAGGCCAGAGCCGGGCAGCTTGTCTGCACGTGAGAATGAAGTCATTTTCTTTTCTTTTCTTTTTTTTTGAACTCACAAATTATCCCAGAAATAGCACACTGGAATATGAACTGCAATGTAAATTCCCCATTTTTTTCTGAGGTGTATTATATTCTAATATAGCGTGCTGTCAGGGGCAGCAGCGGGTGGTATTGGAGCACGGTGAGGCTCCGGAGTACAGTTTGGCAAACAACTAGTGCTATAATTATATTAGAACATCTGCAAGGCCACCGTCAGGCTATATATTTCAACTGCAGGGATGCAAGGACTCCAAAACAATCTCTGCACTATAATGTGACTCCGTGAAATACTATAGCCAGAGCCTGAGCTGGGGCCAGCTCAGAAAGGTTACCGCGAGTGGTGATTCATACAAGATGAAATAACGTGGGGAAAACAGAAAAAAACAAATAAAAGAAACTAGACAGAAACAAGCCAAACAACAGCAGAAAATAAAAATGAATGTGGTTCACTATTAAATTTTATATAAAGACACATCAAGATAGATCAAGATCAGCTATTACAGGTGCTGGGCAAGGCTGACTGTAATAAGTGACAAAGCACAAAACAAGCTTGCTATGAAGTATTTTAAAGATCAAATAAAAAGTCAGTAGCACACTGTGGTGATGGTTTTATGTAGCGTCAAATCTCTTGTGTGACTGACACAGCATACACTGTGTGAATAATTCATTAAGGAAGGCAACAGATGGACAGAAGTACACCAGCTACACCAGCATAGGAAATGTCTCGAATATCCAAAGTAAGAATACTTGGTATTGCAGTATTCATGAGACTAGTGTCTGTTTTTGAACTGACAGATGTCCAAAAAAAGGTATGAGTATACGCTGCATTGTTATAATCAACAAAATAACACAATCAATATAAAAACACTGAACATGCAAAAATGCTTTTTTATTTTTTTTACCCCTAACTTTTATTTTTAACCTCCTTTGTATGTGTGTGTATGGGCGCATGCTGCAGTTTATCACATAACACTTCCTGAACATCATATTCCTCTTAGAGTCATTAAATTTTCACATATTTTCTTTCTTTCTTCTAAAGGTAAAAGTGCACCAGTCGTGTCATCCGAGTGATCCAATTCGCTCTGACAGGAGCCTTTATAGCTCGGCCACGTTTACTCTGCATGTTCGTATGTCCTTGCGAAATAACCCTTATTCATTTCCATTTATTTTGAACGGTGGTGGAGCCTCGGCAACACCGGCAATAAGACAGCCCATTTATTTGACATGAAAGCTGATGATTACTAAAGACAGTTAGAGTGGTGACAACAAAGGCAGAGGAAACCCGAAGAAGATAGAGTTGGATTGATCTGCCTCGGATCAAACAAATGGTCCTGTCAGCGAGCGGAATGGCTATACTTTATCGTCTATTGCCTATCTAGTAAACCCAGATTTTTGGTTAATGCTATGTTGAAACAAAAGCACCTACCTGAGCACAAAGCTAATATGACAAATTCCCCGAGTTCATCAAAAGTCTGGACTGGCGGTTGTTATGCAAGTCCCCAGTTGGGTCAGTGCACCTGAGTGGGAGTTCTGCTTTAAAAGGGATTTCCAGGAACTTATCTGAACAATAACAAATCGCCCTGGGCTGTAAGATTCATCACTGTCAGACCTTCTTTCTTACCATGTTTCTATAGGTCATCACGAGCGCACTAAAACAGAAATTTTCTGAGAATATGGCACACTTATTTTAAAACCTCTTCACCTGACATTTTAAAGGTTAAGCTCCCTGGAAAGGCCAAACTAATTAAATCATTTCTTCTCAAAGAGAAAAATATCAGCTAATCACTGTGGAGATGTATCTCAGAAATATTAGATCATCATTTAGAAGCACTTTAGAGGAAGCACACAAGCGTGTCACATTCATCATCATCATCATCATCAACTTTATTTATAAAGCACTTTAAAAACAACCACAGCTGACACAAAGTGCTGTACATTTGAACTATAAAATAAAATTACATAAGATATAAGTAAAAACCAAATAAAATAAGAGTAAAATCATAACTACTTCAATTAAAAGAGAAACTAAGTCTCGCTGAGGTTAAAAGCCAAGGAATAAAAGTGGGTTTTAAGACGTGATTTAAAAGTGGACAGTGAAGGGGCCTCTCTAACGTGCATGGGCAAATTATTCCATAATTTAGGAGCCACGATAGAGAAGGCCCTGTCCCCTCTGAGCTTCCTCCTGGATCTCGGTACCTCCAGGAGCAGCTGGTCAGCTGACCTGAGAGACCGACAGGGTATGTGGGGATGAAGAAGCTCAGAGAGGTAAGGCGGGGCAAGACTATGAAGACATTTAAAAACAAACATAAGAAGTTTAAAATTAACTCTAAAAGACACAGGCAACCAGTGCAGAGAGGCTAGCACGGGGGTTATATGCTCTCTTTTTCGAGTTCCTGTTAGGAGTCGTGCAGCCGCATTTTGAACCAGCTGCAGACGTGAGAGCAATGACTGACTGACCCCCACATAAAGTGAGTTACAGTAGTCCAGGCGGGAAGAAATAAAAGCATGGATCACTGTTTCGAAATGCTGCCTCGAGAGAAAAGATTTTACTCTTGCCAGTCGCCTTAAATGATAAAAACTGGACTTCACCACTGCTCTGATTTGGTTGTCCAATTTAAAATCACTGTCCAACTTAAAACCAAGGTCAGTAACAACAGGTTTAAAATAGACTTCCAGGGATCCTAAAACAACAGAGGAGGACTCACAGGGACCACTGGGTCCAAACACCAACACTTCTGTTTTCTTTTCATTAAAATTTAAAAAGTTTAGAGCCAACCAAGCTTTAATTTCATCTAGACATGTCAAAAGAGGTTTTATGGAGGTGGCATCCTTGTGTTTTAGTGGCAAATAAATTTGGCAGTCATCGGCATAACAATGAAATGAGATCCCATGCCTCCTAAGGATAGAACCCAGAGGCAATAGATACAGTGAAAAGAGCAGTGGCCCTAAAATTGAGCCCTGCGGGACGCCGCATGACAGAGGAGCAGAAGACGATTCATAACCGAGAAGGCTAACAGAGAAAGTTCTATCTGACAAATAAGACCTAAACCAATTAAGTGCAGTTCCACCAATACCCACTACATCATGTAATCGAGAAATTAGAATATTGTGGTCTACGGTGTCAAAGGCAGCAGTTAGGTCAAGCAAGACAAGAACAACATTGTTACTAGAATCACATGCCAGAAGGATGTCATTAAAAACCCTTAATAATGCAGATTCTGTGCTGTGAAGGGTTTTAAAACCTGATTGAAAAACCTCAAAGATGCCATTATCATCTATAAAATCTTTCAGTTGACAAACAATCTTCTCTAAAACCTTGGAGACTAAAGGCAGCTTGGAAATAGGCCTATAGTTTGCTAAAACTGTGTGATCAAGGCCAGGTTTCTTAAGCAGTGGCTGCACTACTGCATGTTTGAAATTTGCAGGAACCATACCAGAAGACAGACTGGTGTTAATAATTTCAAGGACATACTGTCGTATACTAGGAAAAATTTCTTTAAAAAATTGTGGAGGGACAGGATCCCGTGGGGAACCTGTGGGCTTAATATGACGAACCACATCCTCTAAAGTGGAGAGCGTCACAAGCTCAAACTGAGTGAAAACAGCAGCGCAAGGGACAGAGACAGAGGGGTCAGAGTCAGGAGCTGTGATAAGAGCCCTGGTGGTGAGCACACTTTTTTGGGACTGCCATATTAAGCAATTCAATTCCATCAGACTCTAAGTTTCTTAGAGTTTGCACCATTCAACAATGACTAGAACTCAAAGCTACACAATTTGCCAAAGCCCTTCTCCCAAACTGCAATAGTCTAATTATGAGTTAACTAAGCACAGCAGGCCTGTTGGGCTTCAGATTTTGACAAACATTGAAGAAACATGAATGAAGCTGCAAAAGCAGCTGTGTGCATAGTTAAGCGGGGATTTCTTTTTTTTTTAATCACTCATATTTTTGTTTTTCTAGAAAACTGCACAGTTATTAAATGTGCAAATTTCAAAGTAAAATGTACCAGCATTTTAGCCTTGTGGCCTTCTTCAGATTGTGGAAGAACATGTGGTTTACGCACAGCAGTTTGGCCCATTTACTTAAAAAGTTTAGTAAAGGGTAATTCACTTCCTGAGCCCATATACATCATAATATTTATGTAAATACAGTAGTACGATTCTGACTCCATTTTAAATGGAGCCTAGTATGGTTACAGCTATTTGGCTGAAAAGCATGTACGAGGTTATATCTGAGTCTCTTTGAAATGGAAGAAGACGAGCGCTGTCAGTGATTTTACTTACCGATGGATCTTCTTGTGAAATACCAACACACTCCTTACATTTTCAAAGCAGGTTTGTTACGTTAAGTTTAACACTTTTTTGTGGGAAGGTATTATTTCGTCATTACACGGCTTCAAACATCAAACCAATTTTAATCTAAATCAAGGGAACAGTAACGATTGAGAGACACTCCTATTCATAACAAACATTATTTATGCATCATTTATAGCGCTCCGGGGGTTGAAGAGGTCCATAACAATCAGGAACATAGTTTCTTTTCTTTTTTTTTTTTTGTGCAGGTGTCTGTCAGTTGTGGTTGGGGTGCTTCAGCATCTATCTATAGTGAAACAAAAGAGGAGCTAGCATAAAGGGGGTAGAGTTTTTTAACCCTTTAAGACCTACCATAGAACCAAGTCCGCCAGAGCTTATCTTTATATGTTTACATGCTGTAGTGCCATTTTGGGGAGCATTTCCCAAGTTTCTATACATCAATACACCTGTTATATTCCGAATTTTAATCATATGTATGCATTAAGTCAATAGTAACTACATACATTGCAAAAAAGTGCAATAAACTAGAAAAATATATATATTTTACACATATTTATAGTTAGAGAAATTTCAGATGTATTTCCCTCAAAACTGTAAAAGCCAAAAAGTTGCACAAGATAGTTTCCAACCACAGGATTTTTTTTTGAGTGTCTTCATAGTTTTATTTTTGAGATACACCAATTTTTATATACTGCAGGAAAAATGAAAATAAATATTATAATGCAAATTGGAAATAAATAAATAAAATACATCAAAATAAACTGTGCAATTTGAAAAACACCAGTATATGTTTATCAAGGCCCTGGAGGGGAAAAAAACACGTTTCCCACGAAATATGACGGCACTTCCGGTTTGGGCAGGTAATGGGGGACATGCGATAGTTCATGCTGACGTCTATTCCAACGTAGGAAGTGTTATGAACAGCTGATCAGATCGGTAAAGCTTTTTCTGGAATATTATATTTTTGTTGCTACAAATGCTTTTTATGCAAGTTTTGCAAAACAATTTGTGGAAGGAAACCGTCACCTAGGACAAGCTGAATGCATAAGATGTAAGTACAACTCCTCAGGGTAGCTATGCGAAAAAATTTATTGCGCTACCTTATATGGTTGCAGTTCCGCCGGGATTTAAAAATGGTTACTAACTGCTCCAATAGGTCTTACCGGGTACATTTTAAATGCAACATTTCTAATAGCTCAACAAATATTGTGCAGTTAAGCTAAAGGTCCAGTTGCTGTATCTCCCAGGGAGAGAAACGGGCGAAAGACAGATTATTTGTAAATCTAAGGACTGCTTGGTAACATGTGGTAAACTGGAAACTTATAACTTACATGTAATGTCCTCAGACAGTTCAAGTTTTTAATGGGACACTGGAGCTGTACATCATGTTGTTTTTTCATTTTGTGAAAAATTGTGCAAAACAAATTGAAGTGTACTAACTTACTAGGGTTGCATGAAAATAACAGAGAGCTTGGTGGATGCTACGCTGGTTAGTTTGCGTTGCAGTCGTAGAATGTTTAACTGGTGCAGAGCAGCTGTTTGGTTACATCAAGGTTGGCAGAGATCACATTGAATTTAAGCTGATGATGCTGATGAGATTCCCTCATTGAATTCTTCCTTCATACTAGCTTCATGCCGTCTAATGGTGGGAAATCAGCCATGAGAACTTGTGCAACATCTGCTTTTATCTTGATGAATTGCGTTGTATAACTCCACAGCAAGGAGTAATGCTCAGACCAGCAGCAGCAACATGTCAGCTGACCGCAGCCTGCACATAAAGAAAACCTACAGGAGCTGTCAATAGAAATTATTATTAGTTTTCCGCACACTGAATCACTACGGTTGGTCTTAGTGTTCCCACATCTGTTGAAGCCCACATAACATTAACCCCTGTCTATACTCATTTTCCTGTTTAGGTGTGGAGGGAAAGCCATGACCTACAATGAAGGCAACAACATATGGAGCTTTTTTCTTTTTTTACCCCCTTTAAAAAACACACACATTTTTTTAGCGTTTCCACTAGCAGTAGACTTTAGATTGAAGTATGGCTTTCCTTGCATTAATATTATTTCATTATTATATTAATATGACATCAGGTTCGGTTTCCTTTGCCCAGAAATAGCTGGCAGAAATGCTCTTTAAATAGTTATATTTTTTATACGTTGAGTATGTTTCAGACTTCGCTCTTTTTCACTTTCACCTGAGAAAATTATTTAAATCGTCAGCTTTTACCAGAGTACTCGTTAACACAAGTATCTGTACTTGTCTGTACGTTTGCCACCTCTGCTTTTAATTATTATGACAGTGATTTAATAAGTCATTCTCTCTTGTTTTTCAGACAGGGTTTTAGGCATAAGTAGTTCAGCTCTTGAAGATGTTAAAGCACAACTCAGAACAATTTGGGTGAAGACCCTTCAGGTGATGATAGTTTGTAATGACTCAGTCACACTAAAGCAGGACTGCAATCTCCTTGCGACTAGGAAAAACTGATGGTTTGCCAGTGACTGCAGTGGATTTTTTATTTATTTATTTTTTTCCATTTGAGACCAATTGCAAGTAATTGTCCAGAAGTTGAGTGTGCAATACCTTCAATTTTGATCAAGCCACGGTCTCCAACCACTGTTTTCCCTAGTGTGACTGTAGCATTAGTTTGATTAAATTCAGCAGAACCATGAGAGATTCTTGTGAGTTGTTGGCAGGATAATGGACAAATGCCCCAGCACAGAATGAGATCATTAGCCCTTTGTCTGGATGAGCTACAAGTTTATAGTGTTGTCCCTTGTACATTTTTCAAAAAGAACTGCTTAAATTTATATATACAGTGGGGCAAAAAAGTATTTAGTCAGCCACCGATTGTGCAAGTTCCCCCACTTAAAATGATGACAGATGTCAGTAATTTGCACCAGAGGTACACTTCAACTGTGAGAGACAGAATGTGAAAAAAAAATCCATGAATTCATATGGTAGGATTTGTAAAGAATTTATTTGTAAATCAGGGTGGAAAATAAGTATTTGGTCACCTCAAACAAGGAAAATCCCTGGCTCTCACAGACCTGTAACGTCTTCTGTAAGAAGCTTTTCTGTCCCCCACTCGTTACCTGTATGAATGGCACCTGTTTGACCTCATCATCTGTATAAAAGACACCTGTCCACAGCCTCAACCAGTCAGACTCCAAACTCCGCCATGGCCAAGACCAAAGAGCTTTCGAAGGACACCAGGAAAAGAATTGTAGACCTGCACCAGACTGGGAAGAGTGAATCTACAATAGGCAAGCAGCTTGGTGTGAAAAAATCAACTGTGGGAGCAATCATCAGAAAATGGAAGACATACAAGACCACTGATAATCTCCCTCGATCTGGGGCTCCACGCAAGATCTCATCCCGTGGGGTCAAAATGATCATGAGAACGGTGAGCAAAGATCCCAGAACCACACGGGGGGACCTGGTGAATGACCTGCAGAGAGCTGGGACCAAAGTAACAAAGGTCACCATCAGTAACACACTACAACGGCAGGGAATCAAATCCCGCAGTGCCAGACGTGTTCCGCTGCTGAAGCCAGTGCATGTCCAGGCCCGTCTGAAGTTTGCCAGAGAGCACATGGATGATACAGCAGAGGATTGGGAGAATGTCATGTGGTCAGATGAAACCAAAGTAGAACTTTTTGGTATAAACTCAACTCGTCGTGTTTGGAGGAAGAAGAATACTGAGTTGCATCCCAAGAACACCATACCTACTGTGAAGCATGGGAGTGGAAACATCATGCTATGGGGCTGTTTTTCTGCCAAGGGGACAGGACGACTGATCCGTGTTAAGGACAGAATGAATGGGGCCAAGTATCGTGAGATTTTGAGCCAAAACCTCCTTCCATCAGTGAGAACTTTGAAGATGAAACGAGGCTGGGTCTTCCAACATGACAATGATCCAAAACACACCGCCCGGGCAACAAAGGAGTGGCTCCGTAAGAAGCATTTGAAAGTCCTGGAGTGGCCTAGCCAGTCTCCAGACCTCAACCCCATAGAAAATCTGTGGCGGGAGTTGAAAGTCCGTGTTGCTCGGCGACAGCCCCAAAACATCACTGCTCTTGAGAAGATCTGCATGGAGGAATGGGCCAAAATACCAGCTACTGTGTGTGCAAACCTGGTAAAGACCTATAGTAAACGTTTGACCTCTGTTATTGCCAACAAAGGTTATGTTACAAAGTATTGAGTTGTATTTTTGTTATTGACCAAATACTTATTTTCCACCCTGATTTACGAATAAATTCTTTACAAATCCTACCATGTGAATTCATGGATTTTTTTTTTTTTTCATATTCTGTCTCTCACAGTTGAAGTGTACCTCTGGTGCAAATTACTGACCTCTGTCATCATTTTAAGTGGGGGAACTTGCACAATCGGTGGCTGACTAAATACTTTTTTGCCCCACTGTATATTTATATATCTGAAACATTTGCAATTTCAGACTCGGATATCATTTCAAAATGTTACATTTGGTCTGGATTCACACTTGAAAATTATTATTGTAAATAATCTCTTTTTTCCTGTGTGCCACAACCAGGGATACGAAGCTGGTGCTTCTGCTGTATCCATGAGAATTTAGTTAGTTTCCTCTACAGAGATTAAATCTAGAATTGATCAGGACATTTTTTAAGATGCACATAACTTCCAATGAATTTCATACTGCAGTATTTTTTTGGAAGGGGCTCCTGGATGCAGGTTTATCAGAGCATTATATTGCAAAGTTAATAGTTGCGAATCTTGATCAGATTCAGCAAATTTTTCACTGAAGCAGGAACTCCAGCCAAAGCTCTTATCCAAGATAGTATTGGTAAGATAAATCGGTTATTTGTCATCCTATTGCCCTCTTTTTTGTAACAGTACAAGTGAATACAAGCTACAGAAACACAGGCAGTAAAATACAAACCTAACCCCTGTTCTATTTATTTAAGCCAATGCATGCATTTTTTTTTATCAGCATAAACACACACCTAAAGCTCACGGATTATCTTGTTCTGCTATGCATTATAAGAAAAATACTCTTTCTTTATCTTCCAACTGGATTCTGAATTGATATAAATATGCAGCACCTCGATGTTTTAGCATCATAGCGTGTGTGTGTGTGTATATATATATATATATATATACATACATACATACATACATATTTTAGCATCATAGCATGTGTGTGTGTGTGTATATATATATATATATATATATATATAAACACCCAGCACGCCCCTGCGGGCGGTTTATCCTTCAAGCTCGGGTCCTCTACCAGAGGCCTGGGAGCTTGAGGGTCCTGCGCAGTATCTTAGCTGTTCCCAGGACTGCGCTCTTCTGGACAGAGATCTCCGATGTTAGTCCCGGGATCTGCTGGAGCCACTCGCCTAGCTTGGGAGTCACCGCACCTAGTGCTCCGATTTTATATATATATATATATATATATATATATATATATATATATATATATATGTTCTTCTTTTCACTTCTTTTTTTTTTAAACGCTTTTTCCGGAAGTAGGCCACAGCAGCCAGCTGCAGTAGTACGGATTACCAGAATCCTCCTGTATGAAGATCACCTCAATAATTTCACCCAGACATTATCAAAGTCTTTGCATAAAATAGTACTCAGGTTTGATACAGCGGGCGATGTTTAATGACTGTATTCTATCAGACAGGATGGAATGAATGGACAAGACTGCTGGACTAACGCAAAGTGACACTCACTCTCTCAGCGACTCCCCTAATGGCCCACGGATGGACGTTCAAAAGTGGGTGGCATGAAGGTCACAGGGTTACGGATTTTTTTAGCCACTTCGTCTAGTCAAATTTGCTCTATTATTGAAGTGTGCATTTTACCAGAGATACCAGAGTCCATTCAAAATAAAACTACTCTTTTGTGTAGTTAGGGACAAGCTCTGATGTTAATCCTGATTTTTTGGGGTACGTGCGAGTGCTTTAATTTTTGAAGAAAAACATCGCTCTGCTATTGGAGCACTGCACACATGAAAAAAAATTACAACAAAACAAAAGACTTTACTAGAGAACACGACTGTAATAAAAGTGCAAGTGGGTGTTTAGCTGAGTGACAGTATTCATTTATCATCTTGCAGACTTCTGCTGGTTAACTGTTTGGAGCACATGGGTGGATGTATGCTTGCTTGTGTGCGTTTCCAGGTAGTTTTTAAAGCAATGGACACAGAAGCCTGCTGTAAATGTTAAAGGTTTTACATACAAAACTTATAATGTTCTCTTAGAAAATTCTCCCACTCGCGGCATACGTCCATACGATAGCCAGCTTTTGCAAGCATGTCTGGAGTCAATGCAGCCAATACTGTTGTTCTGCGATTTTGCATTTCATCCACAGTTGATGGAAGGGGAAGTCTTTTCCAAATCCCCACAACAAAGAATCACAAACAGCGAGATATTGGTGGCCAGTGACCAAAAGTTGGGCCCCAGAAGTCTTTCTGCTGCACGATCGCCATCTTGACTGAAAGTAATGGGCTGGGAGCTTGCCACGTGAAACTCATAAATCCCCTCGCTTTAGCAGTACCTGTTTTATTTGTTACCAGTGAACCGCTGCGGACCTAAAGCTCTTTGAATTCAGATGATTCTCTTTCATACACACTGGATATAAAATGCAAAGGTCATGAATTCAAAAGACAAAAAATACCTACAATTTAGGATTTATACCACACTCAGAATGGCTCTATGGGCAATCATTCTGTCTGGCAGTAAGCACGAGCTCTGTGTAGAATAAATGCAACGACTCTATTACTTCATTTGACAGAAATCACACAAATCTATGCATTTTAATGTAATTTTTGACTGTGTGCTAAACAAAACGTTCCATCTCGCATGAGCAAATTAAACCCCAGTTAACAAATTTGATTTAAAAATAATTTTACTGTAACACTGGAAGGGAGGGGGAGGATGTCCCTCTGGGGCTCACAAAAAGTGTCTTTGGGCGTAGAGTGCTAAAAATTCCTCCATGCGGGAAAAAACCCTGCGTTTAATCTAATATTGCTCAATGCACTGCAGGCATCTTGCTTCTCTGGAAATTTTAGTTGTCTTGTTTGTCTAGCTTTGTTAGGTATAATCCTGCATCTACATCAGGGGGTAAACACACACTATCACTGAGAGACTTCATCTCTTTTGCAGTACAATATTAAGATGTTATATAATCTGCCCCTGCAGTGGCCCAGAGCACCATCCAGGCTGCTGTTACAACTACACAGTGGGCACCTGCCTGGAGAAAATACCCAGAAACTGAAAGAGGAGAGCTTTCGCTCAGCTCAGTCTTTTGATGTTGTCGAGACACACTAGGCATTAGAATATGTATCCAGTAAAGATTTCATTCTGTATTTTGCGATACTAATGTTTACATGTTTTAAGATTGTAAATAGCCATGAGATTCGGTAAGCCTTTTAACATACATAGGGCCAGATTTACTAACGTGTTGCACCAGTGCAAACTGGGTTTTAGCATAAAAAAAGCATTATTTACAAAGAAAGCACAGTGACACGATTGCATTGAAGGTGGCAGTGTAGGTAAAGAGATTTTTGCTGATGACCCTGTTCCATATGTGTTTTAGGCAGTGCCTTTCTCAAAGGGCATCACATAGGGTGGATCATCACACATGCAATTCCACTGATATTTAACAACAAAAGACCTCATCATCTAGAAAATAGCGAAACTTTTATAAATCATGAGTAAAGCTACCCACACGTAGGGGCCAGATTTACTCAATGGGGCAAAGCAGTGTTTGAGTGCAAACCCCATGTAGCGCTCGTAGCTGTGGTTGGTTTTACAGGTGATTTACAACACCTAATCTCATACAATCTTTTCACTGTGCTCTCTTTGTAAATACTGATAGTGCTAGCACCAGCTTGCGCTAGTGCAATGCATGAGACTATTTAGAGATTGTACTTATCCTGTATGCCATTTTCCCCATTCAGTCAATGTGGCCCATTTAATGTTAGAAGAAATGAGTGTTGAAGAATTTCATTAAATTTATCTTTGCATTTCAAGATTATCTCACAATTGTTGCAAGAATATTTCAGATGGGTCTTTTGTAGACTCCAATCAGCACACTACAGGTCACTGATTCCATAAGAATATAAATGCTGTTAGGACATGATGGCATATTTCAGCCAATGAACTCACATTTTTATATGAATTTACGCTGACAGCTCTGCAAATTTGCGATGAATGTTATATTCAAAAGTCCATGAAAATGCACAATGTTTATAAAGTGTCACAGTGATTCACATCACATTGTTATTTCCTGTCACACAAATCTTTAGATCCATTTTATATCAAATACTTGTAGCGCGCTGAATCTAGAAACCTTATTTTAAGTACCAAAATGACCTTCAGGGCTTTGGATAAAATAGCTGCTATTTAAATAGCCCCTTTCTCTCACACAGAGCTTTTACACAACAAGCCGCTTTCACTAATTAACACTGTGCCTCACTCTGTGCACCTTAAGTGCTTTTACCTATCACGCACACACTGACACACTGCTGATGCATCAGGGGGCAATTTGGTTCAGGTCAGTGTCTTGCCCAGGGACACTTTGGCATGCAGACTTGAGGAGCCAGAGATAGAACCGCCGACCTTTCAATTAGCAAACGATGAGGCAGAGCAGGTCCACAGCCTCCCACTTTTCTTTCCTATTTAAGCCCCTCAAATCAAGCACATGCTTGCTTTGCATATAAAATGTTTGTTTTAGCAACATATTTGATGTTGGCCTGTAAAATAATCTGCCACTTATGATTTGCTCCAAGTCAGGATGACTTGCTCAAAGTCAGGCCAAACATTGGATCATGTTTTGAAGTCAATTTTTTTTTTTTTTACTTTTTTATGGTACTAAATTATAAAGAGCTATACAGATGAATATGAGGAAGAGTCACATGACAGCTATCAGCAGTAGAGGGGAGACGGGAAACATGTTTTTGATTGCATCAGTTTTAGAGGACGACTCCCAGAAAATCCAGGAGACAAAAATACTCACAAATATATTTAAATTGGCTGTTTGAATGTAGCTGTCATTTACATGGTTCTTGCTTTTGCAGAGCAAGTAATGAAGAAAAATGATTTGTGCAAACAGCTGCTTTTACCTCTGGTTGTTGCTACTGAATGTTTTGTCTTAAAAAAAAAGAGAACCTAATAACGGCTTTACCCTCATGTGCTCATGTGGTAACAGGCAGCTGTGATAATTGGTAATGGGATTTTCACTCAGCTCTAAAGACAGAGTCAAAACACTGATGTACTGCTCTATGAAATGATTTATTTCTACAATGGCCCCAATTTTAACACCTTTGTTATTCCACAGAATAATATATGAAACAAGCCACCCACAGCGCTGAACCGAAAGAGTAAATTATTCTAAATGACCAGATTTAAAGGCAATTAAATTAGTAGGTGCCAAGTTACCTTTTTTTTTTTTTTTGTTAAAAGCAGGGAGGAGGATAGAATGTTGTCTTATAAATAACCCCTCTCCGTAGAGCTTTGTCTTTATTTAAAAGAAAGAAATGTTCATTTGACGCTTAGAGATACACTGTTAAGAACACTGTTTGTTCTTAACAGGAAAGTGCAACAAATTAAACTAAAACCTCTTTATTCCTAAAAGTAAACCATCTCTATTCAGAAGAGTGTTTTTAATCTCTGTACATGCCGAAGCCCTAGAAACATGTGTCAACAGACTTTTCACTTACACAAAGCATATAAGGAGTAGTAGTATAGTTCAAGTAAAAACAGTTTAATTAGCATTAAACTAACTATGCAGTGGCAACACTGTTGTTTCTTTTCCATTTTATTATGAAGGCATAAGAATTTGTTAAGAAATAGCCAATATAAGCTTGGACCCAATACTAAATGTATTTATTGGCCCTAGCTGTTAACTAATCATCAATTTGGCAAACAGGTGGATGAAAGTTTGTGGTGTTTTTTTTTTTCTCTCTGCGTGCATGCATCTTGCTGAAAAAAGATTCAGGTATATGAATTTTACATGAGCCTTCAAATGGAGAATGGCAGCGTAGCACACTCATCATCAGGCCTGGCATGCCCCTGAGGCATTCACACAGTTGAAACTGTGTCCAGTGGGGTTGTAGTGTCTTTAGGAGATCCCAGTTCATTGACATAAGCGTGTCAAACGCGAACAGCTTTCATTCCCTGGGCACCAATACCTCTCCCTGCAACACTCCTCAGCGTGTTATGCTCCGTTTGGGTTTGTCACCCAAAGCTGCTGTGAACAAGGTGAATGAGTAAAGGTGAGGCAATATCACAGACCTACTCCGGCCGTGAATGCAGAGCACACTGGGCAGTGTGTCAAGGAAATGTTAACAATCATATTTTAATATTTTGCGATACAGAATGCAGTCATTATTCCAATTAGGTTTCTATTATAAAAGGCTTCACTTTGTAAATACAGTGTTTCCAGCAGATCTTATGTAGGTGTGAGGGTAAACCTTCATATTACCATCAGCTGAGAAATGTGTGTTTAAATGTCTTTCTCTTTCAGGACGATTCTTCATTCTGTGTCTGGATTTTTGCTATTTATTTGTTCTGTTCCCATTATAAGTCCTAAAAGTTCCTGATTAAGCATAAACAGTCATTTTGCACACTGAGGAAACCACTGCCAGTTATTGCTGAACTTCTCTATTGTTCCTGTTTATCTTACAGAAACAAATGTTTCTGAAAAGGGTTTTTTTAATTTATTTTTTTTATGCAAATTTCTGGTCATGTTGTAAGAAACATTGCACTCAGTTGAATCAAGGCATTCTTAACATACGGGTGTTGCACCAGTCTGCAGAATTAAAGACCTTGCAGACTTAAGCCTGCATGCAGAGCGATAAGATAAACTTCTGAATGACCAAAGTCTCCACTGGTTTCGCATAAATGATTCAGACTTTGTCAGATGCATTTTGTGGTTTGTTATTGCTGTTTTGTTTGATTTGTTGCTTAGGATATTTTTTGAAAAGTTTATGCTTCAAATATAACCTGAAAGTCAACACAACCAAACTTTCTTGATCGCTACAACCTGTTATTATGTATATACATAACCAAAAAAGACACTAAGGGGTAAGAAAGACATTAATCATGAAGTTTATTCAGAATGGCACCACAATAGTAGTCTTGATTAAAGCAGAACCTTTTTTTTCTCCATCATGCAACCAAATCAGTATTAGGTTACATATGGGAGATCATGGGAATGTGATGACTCCTGTTTTATATTCCATTAATTAAAAAAAATATGTGGGTATAATTAAAGAAAAAATAAACAAACAAGAAAATGAATCTTGCAATCATCCATCCATTCTCTTTTGCTTATCCTCACTGGGGGGTGGGGGGTGTGGAGCCTAGCCCAACCACCATAGAGCGAGAGGCGAGGTACACCATTGACAGGTTGCCAGCCTGACGCAGAGAGACAGAGGACCATTTGCACTCCAATTGACACCATTTGGGAAATTTAGAATAACTAATTAACCTAGCCCCACCAACTACATGTCTTTGGACTGTGAGAGGAAGCAGGAATACCTGGAGAGCGCTAACCAGTGCACCACTGTGCTGATTTTGCAATCACCCATTGAAATAACTGAAATAAAATATATTAGACATACATTCCCCAGGCTTTTCAGTACACCTTGCTAGTACTGGGTTAGATCCTTTTCTGCTTTCAGAACTACCTTACTACTTTTTGACATAGATTCATTGAGGTGCTGGAAAGTTGCCTCTGAGATTTTTGTTCCATATAGATGTAATAGCATCACACGGGCACTGCAGATTTGTTGGCTGCACATCCATATCAATCTCCCATTCAACCACATCCCAAAGGTGCTCTATTAGATTGAGACCATGGAGGTCATTTAAGTACACCAAACTCGTTGTCACGGTGAAGAAGCCATCATGACATGGAGCTTAATCCTGCATCCATCAGAAGATACAGCAGTTACAGTGTGATCATAAAGGAATGGACATGATCAGCAACAATAATGACATTTAAAGCGTGCCAAGAAAATATCCCCCGCACCCTTACAACACCAGCAGCATCAGTCTGAACTGTTTATATGAGTCAGGATGGATCCATGCCTTCATGTTGTTTACGCCGAATTCGGACACTAACCTCTGAATGTTCCAGTCGAAAACAAGACTCATCAGACCGGGCGCTGTTTTCCAATCTTCTGTTGTCTAATTTTGAGGAGCCTGTGCGAATTGTAGCTTCAGTTTTTTGTTCTTAGCTGACAGGAGTGA
This sequence comes from Neolamprologus brichardi, assembly GCF_056152115.1. Lineage (NCBI taxonomy): Eukaryota > Metazoa > Chordata > Actinopteri > Cichliformes > Cichlidae > Neolamprologus > Neolamprologus brichardi. Next base: position 23,314,850 of record NC_142105.1, read on the forward strand.
AACCCAGGGTTGTTTTGTACTGCTGTTGCTCATCTCCCTGAATGTTTGATGTGTTGCATGTTCACATATCTTGGCTTTAATGAGTGATTATTTGAGTTACTGTTTCTTTCCTATTACCTTAATGTAGATAGGCCATTCTTCTCTGAACTCTAGCATCAACATGCCATTCTCCCCCAGAGCACTGCTGCTAAATGGGTAGTTTCTCTTCTTCAAACTATTCTCTGTAAAGTGATGGTTGCGTGGGAAAATCTCAGTAGATCAGCAGTTTCTGAAATACTCAGACCAGCACATATAGAACCACAAATCATGTCACATTTAAAGTTACTTAAATCTACTTTCTTCCTCATCCTCATGTTCAGTGTGAGCTCCAGGAGGTCTTGAGCATGTGTTCATTCCTAACGACACGTACATTCTGCCATGTGATTATCTGATTGGATGCCTGTATTAACAAATTGGCTGCTGGGTGTATGATGCAAAGTCACAGAACTACAAGAAAAAAATGTGTGTATCCCTCCTAAGTTTATATTAGTACACATTAATACTCTAATTATTAATTGTTACCATTCAGTGAGCCAAAACATTGTGAACACTCAAAAATCAATGAAATAATACTGATGCTCTTATAACAATTCTGGCTTTGAAAAAGGCCAAAGTAAATAATTGTGTTCCTTAAAACTTAAGGGCGGTTTGAGGCCCTTTACTTTGTACTAATTCTTGCATTGTTGGTTTAAGCTGTATTCAAAATTGAAGGGTGCGAGCCAGGCAGCTAAGGGTTGTTTTTCTAAATGAAATTAAATAAAAATGGTTAGAGGCATGTGTGTACCTTCACTGTTAATAACTGTGTAACTCAACACGTAGGCTTAAATTTGCTAAAATACATAGCCAACCCAAATGACTGCACAGTGAGAAATTAAATTACCAAAAAGCATTTTGGTTAGTTAGGGAAACAGCAGAGTAAAATGATGACGCTGCCTTTGACAAAGCTCTCTTGAATACTTCTGTTTACAACAGAAGAAACAGCAGATTAGGGTATTTCTATGTCAAAATCCACCCATTAAACAGACAGTCATGTTTTTTTTTATCCATGTCCACAGCTTTTAAACCACTTACTGTACTGTAGGAATTTTGACGCCCCTGGTAAAAGGATTTTCTTTCCAATTCCCGTTTGATATGGAAAATAGTGAGTCTGTCAACATAGGAACCAAAATGTGTTGAGAAAATTTACATTTCCTGGATGTGAAACATGAAAAAAAAACAATCAAAGAACTCAGCAGTGTCTATCTTCCTACTTGTTACTGCAAGTGCTTCAGTATGAATTTTGTGATAAGTTGTGTCCTTCACTGCATTTAAAATTTCATGTTTGGAGCTACTGAAAAAAGGCTTAGAGAGCAAATATGTTGAACGGTGATTAAGACGAAGAGAGGCCATCTCTCATTCTGACACTACTTGTTGTAGAACTAGTGTGACTAACAGCAGGGCCGAATGTCTTTTGTCAGTAAATGAGAATTTAATATGTTGCACCATGGAGATGGGACGTAGAGTGTGTGGCCCCTGCTGTTTCCTTCATCAATGCCTTGTCTTGTCACAGGCTGCACCACATGAAACCACTCTCATCTTCAGCAACCGAAGCCTGAAAGAGCGCAAACCTGAGACCTTTATAGCGGCATCCTGAATTTCCTTCTGATGAACAGTCATCAAGACTGCTGCTCTCAAATTTACCTAAAGGTATAAATCTCCATTAATCTCCATTCGCATAGACAAAGAAGGTCATTTGTCTTTTTTTTTTTCTAATAAAAGAAACTGTCCTAAAAAAAAGACTAACAATCATTCCAAGCTATTTTGGTGTAATAAAAGGCCTGATGCATAGTGCTGCTTTATTTGTAAAGGTTTTGGTGGGAATGCAGTTTGGATTTTTGCCTTCAGAGTTGCGTGAGACAGTTGTGATGTAGCCCTAATTCAATCCCTTTTAAACATGTTGTGTATGTTGCGATTGCAAATATTTAAGGCATTATTTTCTGTAACTACACATGAAAAATGTAATATTTAGAGTACTGTGCAAAAGTCTTAATCTGCCCTTTATTTCTTTATAGTTTTTTTTTAAGTAGCCAGACTTTCTTTTCATTTTTTAAAGCGGTCTTGAGCAATAATTCTGCAGGTTTTCTGAAGCTCTTTCTATGTTTTTGTTTGGACACTTAATGCTTTTTCACTCGTTTTTGTTGTCCAGTTTTTCTATGTTTTCTTTTCATATAAATCATTAACATTAACACTGACCTCTGACTTATTCAGGCATAAAAAAAACCTGGCTCAAGGGATGACCAAGTGTTGTATCCATACATAACAAAAAACGAACCCAGTTTTACATATCATCGCTTGACACATTGTTACTGCAACCTTTTGCAAAAACACATGATTTTTCACAAAGAGCTAGTTGAAAATTTGGCAGATCTCAGCATGGTGTGCTGTGTGTCCTTGAAAATGTTTGAGGAAACTGGACAAGTGGAGGACAAAAAAGAAGTGGCAGGCCTATAAATGAAAAAGAAATGCTCATAGTGGAGGGCTGGTTGTCAAGAAGTCTAAAGTCTTAAGGCAGGGAAATGGAGAGAAAAGACTGAGGTATGCCAAATTGCACAAGAACTGCACTAAAAACAGTGTCAACAGCTCTTATGGAGTGATGAGTCCAAACTTCAGAAAGTCTGGAGACCTATTGTTCAAGATCACTTTACAAGTGACAAGAAGGTTTTTGGTCCTTGGAGATAAATTATAAAGAAATGAGGGGGTGACTCAAGACTTTTGCATCGCACTCTATAAAAACCTTACAGTAGCACACAATGACAGTTCAAAGACAGCCTTCTACCAACAATTGCCCTCAAATGCCCCATTCCACTGCCAAGGAAAATGCCCCTCAGACATTTAATGCTTACATGCTACTCTCTATGCATTTATATGCCGCTATTACATGTCATTAACTTTGTGTCTTCTCTTTCTTGCCGTGTCCTGTCTGTCATCTGTCCTCTCTGTCCTTGTTTCTTCCTGTGTGTCTCAGCTGCATGGTCCTGATCTGCATTGCTAGCCTCACAACCTTCTGGGTTTTAGTTTTTTACTTCTTTTTTTCTTTGCCTTCAGTTTTCTCCTCACCCCCACTAGTCGGGGCAGACAGCTGGCCTTCCTGAGCCTTGGTTTGCTGGAGGTTTCTTTCTGTTAACACAGAGCTATCCCATGATGTGAACTGCAAACCCCCCAAAAAGGAACTGTTGGTATCCTCTCTATAATGCTGTCAAGACCTTAACTACATCAAGTGCCCTGAGATGATTCATGTTGTGAAGCGGTACTAAATAAACGAAATTGAATTCAATTTAAATGAAAAATATCATATTTTCAGTGCTATTCAATAGTCATAACTGTGTTTTTGATTTATGGAAAATATGTTTGACACATTCCCCGTCTGAAGCCAAGCTCAAGATCAGGTTTGCTCTGAGGATTATTTGTATAGCTGGGAACAGTCGTTCTATATCTATTATGTGCAGAGTTGGTAGGAGTGAAAGGAGGGATTGTGGTCACCCTGCACCTTTGCTTCAGGAAGTAAGCGTAAGCTCCATAAGCCAAGGTTCAATGTAACAGTGCTACATGACTCACAGGCTATGCATTTCTCCCACAGACCAACATGTCCCCCCCAGTTAAATGATCAGAATGAATCCCACATGCTTGTTATTGTTAAAATAAATGCCTGTATTGATATGTCTCGGCGCAGGACTGAGCTTGGTGAGGTAGATTTTATTAGTTTGTAGCAGCACAATAATTTGAGTACTGAATAGAGTGGAACAAAGTCTAGAAAGTGAGAGGCGGTGTCATTATCATTCAAGCTTTACATAGCTTTAAAGCCTCTTACAAACGAAGCCATCAGATAAAATGTTGAGGTTGATTATGAACGTCCATAGTTTATAATCGCAGATTAAACATTTTGAATTATAATGTCCACAGATTCCAGGGGGCATATACGCTTTGTATCAGTGTCACTCTTTGATCTTTTTCTAAAGTGATGCAAGAAAAATGAAGAAAAAAAGTCCTACCATAACGATCAAACTAAATTCACATAACATGCAAATCAGTAGTTAGAGCCTCGTATATGAAGCTTGAACTGAACTAAGATATATACAGAGCAACTAGGATGTAAATGCGTGTATGCACGCTACCGTGTCCTGTAACTCAGAGTGTCTTATTTTCTAAATGGAGTCACACCTTGCAAGTTTTTATTTCGTAATTATTTTTAAATATGGGCTTAAGAGCTCTTCCTCGTGTTTATATTAGACCAAAAGCATCACGTATCAGTGAAGCAAAGCTCACCTAAAATAAAATCCTTCACCATGCCCAAAGAGTGACATCATTTTTGAATGGAAACCAAGTTTGAGCTGGTCCAACTTTCCAAATGTATTCTTGCCATTTCCTTAGGGATGTGGAACACAAAAGGCCCCCATGAAGAAAATTAACATTTTTCACAGTTCATTGAGCTCATTTAAATGAATCAAAAGATGCAACTGACTCATTTTCATATAATGTGGCAAAGCTGTGCAGCATTAGGCCCTACTGTATTTATGTTGTTAAGAAAATTGTGGTTTCCCTGGGAGTTGGCTTGGCAGACTACACTCTATGTTCAAGTCTCCTGTTTTTAAAGTCTGCTCTTAGGCGAAATACATGTGTCTTATTAAATCCTATCTGGAACGCATTCCTCTTAAATTAGCAGTAACACTAGCTAGATTTTGCCTCGAAATCCAAAAACAACATGAATGCCAAGATTTCCTGGACTGAAGGAGTGTAAAAATAAAATAAATAAATAAATAATAATAATAATAATAATGATGAAAGTACACTTGGTATTAACAAGCGTGCACAAAGGACTTCTGCAATTTTCGTATTTTTTATAACAATCTCCCGCAATCTAAAGTTTCCAAAGAGGCTCGTTTGATCCTTCTCGGGGTTGATGTCAGTGTTTGATTTACAACATATTTTGGGTATTTTGCATAGTCTCGGAGCCAATCCCGTGGAAAGTTATTTCCCTTGGAGGATCATTTATTTAGTCAAGGCCAGAGTAGTTTAGCGGGTTGGCTTTCATTTCACGGTTCATACGCTCAATGTGATTAATAAGTAAAATGCTGTTGAAGAGAGAGAAAAGCCGTCATTCAATCCTATCATCCTGGAATGGTAGGAGGACAGAATATCCTAGGGCAGTCGGAGCTATTGTCAATCACTGCACGGAATATCAAGTACATTCGGATCTTCTCTGACAAGTCCTCATCAGGTCTAACTACAGGCACAGCTATAATAACATACTAGATAGAAGGCTGGTAGTTACTCAATGAGTACATCAGTGTACACCAGTGCAATTAAAGATAATGTGTGGAATCATTTGCAGGATTTTTCTTCCTTTTTTATGCATTTGAGGATGAAATAATTTGATAGGCATGTGTGAGTTTTGTGGGTGTGTGCCATTGGTTAATTGACTTGATAACAAACGACTGGTTCCTCTGAGAGATAATTTAGTTAGCAATTTTGTTCAACCTCTAGAGTCATGAGGCTCAACGGAACCGCCAAAGATTGAGCTTTACAATTGGTCAGACATGATCATTACTTGTGCCTCAGTCTGGCTTTCCAGAATTACTGTGTATTGGACTCATTTTTTATTGAACTGTTCTGCAATATTACATTTTTTTCCCTTTGATTTCTGTTACACAAATCATCCTTAGTTTTTACTGCTACCTACTTTAAACTTTAGGCTGGTCTGACCCACAAGGATAAACAAATAATTAGAGAAAGGAAGGCAGATTCTGTCTTATATTGGTTGGAGGATTTTAAATCAGCCTTTTCTTTACAGCTACCCCTTGCCTGCTGCTAAATCTCTGGAGGCTGTCACTGTGTAAATCTTAATATGAAGAAAAATCTGTATAGACTTTACTGAAACTCACACAGTTCATCTTTAGAAATGTTAATCACTATGAGATCCTTGATATTGTCTTTCAGTGTCATAAAACAAATGTACTAAACACTAGCATAAATATTTAAATTATCTAATGAATGGAAAGCTCACTAACCTCACTTAATGTACATCAAGAACATACTGGCTGTGTATTTAAACACCAATATGCTACACATTCATGAAAAGCAGCACTGAGCATAGCCAACACAAACGCACATTGTCAGCACTCGCTGATTTGAACCCGGTCTGTGATTATTATGTCTAATCAAAAGAGAAACATGTATTTGTTCCTGAAGGGTCACTGAACAATATCAATACAAGGTTGTACTGCCGTTACCTTCAGACCTGCCTTAATCCGATGTGACATCGATTCAACAAGGTGCTGGAAACGTTCCTCAGAGATTTTAGTCCATATTAGCATGATAGCATCACAAAGTTGCGGCAACTGTATAGGCTGCGCATCCATGATGTGAATCTGCCATTCCACCCAACACGGTGCTTTATTGAATTGAGATCTGGTAACTGTGGAGGCCACTGGGGTGCAGTGGACTTTTAGTGGCATGCTCAAGAAAAACGTTTGACATGATTTGAGCTTGATGACATGGCGGCATTATTCTCCTGGAAACATCAGAAATGGGTAGACTCCAGTCATTAAGTGATGGAGGTCATCAGCGACAATACCAACAATGCTCAGTTTGTGCCAAGTGTGCCCAGAAAAGTGTGCCACACCCTTCAACCTCTGTAATCTGAACTGTTTATACAAGGCTGGATGAATGCATGCTTTTATGCTGTTTACACCATATCTGACCCAGCCACCCACCCAAATCTAGCTTTAGAAACTGTGACTCATCAGACCTGGAAATATATTTCCCATACTCTTTTGCTGCTTCAGTGTTCAACGTGTTGTGTTTCCAGACATGTTGCATCCCTTGATTGTAACAAGTAGTTATTTAAGTTATTGTTGCCTTCCAACAAAGCATTTATTCCAGAGCTCTGCTGCGCACTGGATATTTTCTCTTTCTCAGACTATTCTCCCCCCAGAGCTGGCTGTGTGGGAAAATCCCAGTAGAGCTGTGGTGTCTGAAATTCTCAAACCCAGCAACCCAGCTACAGTCAAAGTCACTTAGTGTAAATCACTTTTCTTCCATATTCTAATACTCAGATTCATTTTAAGCGGACCACCTTGACCATTTCTGCATAACTAAATGCACCAAGTTGCTGCCTTGTGATTGGCTGATTGGATTTTTGCATCAGTGAGTAGTTGAACAGGTGTGCCTAAAAAATGGTCAATCAGTGTATAACATAAACTCACAGAAATACTCATTATATTTACAGTGATTCTTAGGTGTTGTTCATCATCAGTGCAATGCAACACTACAACACATTGCAGGTATTTAAAAGCATTCTTGATACTAACTGCACCGCTTACACAATTATTCAGAGTTCCCTACATGTTGCACTTCTGGCCAAGAAAAGTGTTTATCAGCAGGGAGATGTGGAGTTGGAGCTGAAAAATCCTTACACTCCCTACGGGAATGTATGCATGATTAATACGACTGCTGTGTATACAGCACACTCCCCATGTAACTAGTGTCTACCATGACTCATACAGCCTTTGGCAGGTGGGACAGTATCCATCGAATTTCTGAGGAGTGTTAGTGCTATCCTCTGCTTTGTCATTTTTAACGCTGTACGGTCACCTGTCATTTTGATTAAGTAAGCTCTTGAATCTTCTCTGCTGTTATTAACTTCAATTTCCCATTCATACTTACATATAGTCGCTAGAAAGAGGTGAAAAATCTGTGACCTGTGCTGAAGTCTAGTCATTAATGACGTGTTCCTTTCAGGGGGGAGTCACCAATGTTTTAAATATTCAACGCCAACAAAAGTTTTATGGTTTAATAATAATAAATAATAAATAATAAATAAATAATAATAAATGACTGGTGGAAGTAAATATTTATGGAAATTGGTAACAGTGGAGTACGGTTAAGGAAGCATACACACACACACACACACACACACACACAAATAGCAGCATTATGAATTCCTATTGCCTGATTTCTCATCAGTAATTAACTGAATAAATTTACGTAGCACTTTCCTAGTCTTATTGATCACTCAAACCACTTCATCTCATAATTATGAAAGGTTAAGCCTCTAATTATCAACTGTTGTTACCTATAGATAAATGGACTGCATTTACTATATATAGTGCTTTTCTACTCAGGAAAACAACGTAGGAGTGAAAAACCTAAGTTTCACCCAAGGACAAAGTAAATTCAGTAACCTGAGGGACGACTGGAGAAATACAGGCAATCAAACATTGAGCGGTTCATTTGCATTTTACCAACTGTTAACTGGTGGTGGGGTGTTTTTTAATCACTGTATTGTTCTTTTGTAAATGCTGAAAGATGAGAAACGTACATACTCAACCACAGGAAGACACAGACAAGGAAACATAGGAGACACAGGAAAAGGGGTAATTTTGGCAAGAAAGGAAATAAATAAAATCGAGAGCTTAAACTGAAATAGTTCAACACTACGACAAAGACTGTAGGTAATCATGGGATTATCTCATTCAATCTCCATACCCATGTATGAGGCACTGAGAAACAGTGATGTAACGTAACGTGGGTGTGATTAATACTAGTATGTTCACATCCATCCATGAATTTTCTTCCAGTTGTTTAACTCAGGACCATGGGGGGTGAGTGGGCGAGAGGCAGGATACACCCTGAACAGGTCATGAGTCTATCACAGAACCATCTCACGTCATTATGCTCTAGTCTGACCAGCTGGACGTCACTCACTTCCCGTGTAAACTGCTTAAGTAATGCTTTGTTGATATAAAGTCCTGCATTTGAAATGCACCCAGCTGACTTGGTAGTGTTTCAGATACTGCTGTCAATGTTTGCCTCGTCATTTTGTTATTATGGTGTTTTTCAAGTATGCAGTTAATGTTACATTTTAAGTAACAGCGATAATACATCTCACTGAAAGTGTCTTTTAAATGCAGTCCAACATGTAACAGCAATACTTACAATACTACATATATTATTTCTACTATTGACATCAATGACAACTGACCAAATGGTTTCCTGTTTCATAGTCAGCCCATTTAAACCTATAACACAGAGTACTTCCAGGAGTGAAGGATGATGTGGGCTTCTGTAAACACTTTCCTGCAGTGTTTATCATCTCAGTTAATCTTTTTGGGTCTTACTAAATAAAACCTAAAAAAAAAAGAGGTCATTCTAAGTGTCAGAAAGGAGGAATATACGGGGTGGCTGGTGACTTGTGATTGACAAGCCAGTCAAATCTTCCTTAACATTGCAGGTTTCAAAACTTGGGAGATGTCATTGGTTTGCGAATTGGGTGCCATCATTGTAGCTACGTCCTCGTTTCACACTGTTTGTGGTGGATTTTCACTTCCATTAAAAAAAAGGAAAGATGTAGTCCGTTTTAATTAACCAGATCATTACAAGATACAATACCATAACTTTTCCTATAATTGTGAGATCTGAACTTCTTTTATTATAATTATATTTTTTAATTACTAGATAAAATGTAAGCTTGTTTTCTTTAATGCTTTTGTGACAGAGCGAGTGTGAGTGTGTGTGTGTGTGTGTGTGAGAGAGAGAGACTGTAGCCTGTAATATTGGATTCAGGGACTTTGTGTAAATGTCAGCAGGCCTCCAAGCACCTCCCAAGCAGTCTAACTGGAAATGGCACTGAGACGCTGCTGACCATATGGCTCTTGTAATTAATCGCACCGATTAATTTTTGGCTCGCCCTCAATGTCTCCACAGTCACTTATGTAATACCAGAACCCTATGAGCAAGTACTTCCCCACGCCTTTCATTATGGAAACTAGAATATGAACAGAAGGTCATGTGGTGCTAAGGTTAACTCCACAGCAGAGAGCTTGGTTTCATTTAGAGAAAAAGTAATTTTGTTCAATTTCATGGTTTTGTTCTACTTATATTGGAATATACTATATACTGTCAGAAACATTATTAAATTAGCATGACAAAAAAAAGATTACAACACTGACTAAATCAGTAAATCAGAATATAACTGTTCAATATGTAGATGTATCTGTGGCCCAACGTACTTGTACCCTTTGTCTTAAAAAGAAATGGTGAAAAAAAAATCTAAAATTATCTGTTCCCAATTGTATTGAAAAGAATATTTGCTTTTGACTCTAGATATACCATATTTATTTAAATTGATATTAATATAAGAGTTAAAAGAATTGGCATGAGCTAAAATATTTGGACTCAACCTAATAATAAAGAGCACATGCTTTGAGACAATCGCAGCAATCAAGCTCTTTTTAATGAGACTGCTACTCGCCTCATTTGGTCGTTAAGGGCCATAATCTTATAATTCCTTGCGCACCCTGCCTGCTCTTCCTTGAATAGCCTTGGGTTTTGTTAGATGAAATTGCTAACATGCCCATCCAAGCAGCATTTAATGTGTGATTGAGGAAAGAAAAGATTTTGAGGAATCTTCACCAGAACTCCCTTGTGCTTCAATCACGAGTGCTCGCATATGCCATTTCATCTTTATTTTGGGAAAATATGCACTACTTTTAAAAAAAATCATTACAGCTTCATCAACAATTATTTGCTTGCCTACAGCAATATGTAAAAAATTTTTTAAATATTTTTATATGCTGGAATAATCAGAAATATTTGCAGTGACTGATTGATAACAGTCCATAACTGTGTTTTCTATCCAGATATGCTTTTACTGCACTGGCAGTGCATTTGGCGTCATGACCATGCTGAAAAAGGAAGTTGTCGACAATCAGGTGCTTTCCAGATGAAATTGCATGGTGGATAAAATTCTAACTGTATTTTTCTGCATCACTTCCGACAAGCTCTCCAACACCGCTGGCTAAAATCCAGCTCAAAACCATGACCAAGCCGCCACCATGTTTTACAGATGGCTGTAGACAATCACTGTTGTAACCATCCTTCAAGGCATCCACCATCATTCCTGCCACCAAGAAACAAGTGGTCTCATGTGGTCTCATGTTTAAATGATGTCACCCTAACATCAGTCATCATAAAGTGCCTTGAGTGGTGGGCCAAAAGACACATGTGCTCCTTACTGACGCACAGGACCCTCTTCAATTTGCTTACAGAAGGAACAGAACCATGGACAACATCATCACCTTAGCAAGAAACACTGTCCTCACCCATATAGAAAAAGGAAACACAACCTTCAACACCATCATCTCTTTGATGATTTGGTCACCAAACTCAATGACCTTGGGCTTGGAATGATTTAGACTTCCTCACAAACAGGACCCAAGTAGTAATCGCACTTCCTACTCACTCATCACAAATGCAGGAACACTGCAGGGCTGTGTGCTTAGTCCCCTTTTGTACTCCTTGTTCACTCACAATTCTGCTGCTAAGCTCCAACATTTTCAGGCAACCATCATGGGCCTAATCACACGCAATGATAAAAAAGAGGAAGTGAAGGCACTAAATAACTGGTGCCAGGAAAACAAACTCTATCTCAACATCAGCACTACAAAAGAAATGCTAGTGGAGTAAAGGAAACAACAAAGAGGAGAACACTGGGCCATCAGTGGTGTTAAGGTTGAAAAGGTTAGCTGCTTCAAGTTTCTAGGTGTGAACATTACTAAAGAGCTATCTTGGACCGTCCTCACAGACATTGTGCCAATACTTCCTAAGGAAACTTGGGTTGAATGCCAACATCTCCTGAAACGTCTACAGAAGCAAAGGCTAGAGCTTGCAGATGGGCTGTATGACATTTTAATATGGATATTCCTCTGCCAACAGCCAGAGATCGCTACAGACAGTGGTGGAGAAAGCAGAGAACATCACTGGCAAGAGCCTTCATTAAGTAAATCTAAGGGCCGCAGCATTATTGAAGACAATAGCGATCCAGCACACCAGCTATCCTCCTTGTTACCATCAGGCTAACGATACAGGATTATGGCTGCATGGACTACTAGATTGAAGAACAGCTTTTATTATCAAGCCATTAGACTCCTCAACTAGACTCTCCAGTCTAGAAATATTGTCTCAGACCTACACTGCCACTTTACTGTAACACTATTATTTAATTGGTCACTGGTACTGTTGCTTACAACTGTCAGTATTTCTCATGTGCAATAATGCTGGACACCCCACACCCCCATGCACACATGTAAATTTAACAATGTTTATGATGTTTTTTTTAATTATGGTACTTTATACATTTATATTGCTTTATTTGTATCTTGTTCTGAGGCCATTTCTGATGAGGCTACAGTAAACAGTTAACGGATCGGCTAAAGTCCATTTGAATTGTTAAAATTAATAAATAAATTTAAATCTGTCTCTTTGGAAGCAAAATGTGAAGAAATGAAAGATGGCTCGAGATTTTTGCACATTACCGTAGGTTCTCTGTCATCCTACATAGTTTATGACAAGCAACAACTGCTACTGCACATGGCCTTGATACAGACCAAAACACTTCAGAGTACAAGAGTTATCTATAATGTATTGTTTACATCTCAGCCCACATCCACAAGAAAGGTGAAGAACAGCCAGCGGGCATTTACCAGATGTTCATTTATAAAACAAAATATATTCACTTCAAATGCTCTACTCCTTTCAGCACAGTCCTGCTGAACCTTTTAATTATTCACTGTGCTTATGAAAGATTCTTTCTTGTATTTTAGGTGCAAGATAACTGAGGAGGTGAAAATTATCTTTGCGATAACCAAACAAACAATCTCATATCCCATATCTCAAGCCTGAACCATGAAGTATATATATATTTTTTTTCTTTAAAATTTAGTGTCTATTTAACCTTCAGATGGAATGTTACAAAACCAATCAAATAGCAATTTGCATATATTGATATCATCATATTTGTTACATTCAGATTTGTTGTAATTTATTACTTAAAAATGTACTGTACAACTTATTTATTTTTGAAGAAGGAAAAAGATCACATTGATCAAATAGAAGTCTCATGTATCAAATATAATACATTTGGCTTAGAAAGGATATACTGAAACGGTGCATGTCTGTTTCTCCATCTACAAATCTGTTTCTGAAATTTATGGTAGTGCTCTCTTGTGCTGGGCATGTTTTTCTATTTTTATTATTTTATCTTATGCCTAGAAGTGACTTAATATTTGACGTGAACGCTTTGCTTGCTATGTGTTAGACAAACTGTGTACCACAGTAGCTGATTTTTTATTTTTTTTTGCAGCCCTAATTGTTATGCACTGAGCCATCAGCTGTCTGAGTCACCTGCTGTGGCGTAGGGCACTATGCTAATTGTCCTTGAGTGACTAAAGAGCTCAGATTAGACCGCTGATTCGTTCCTTTTTTTTTTTATAGGCAAGCAAAGGTCAGCCTTTCAAAATATTAGTTGGACTATCTTCATGTATGAAGTAAAAAGGTGTTGTTGGGGGTAGCCTGAAAGGCTAATTCTAGTCAGGTTTCAAGACTCATCCTTCTGCTGCTCTCTCACCTTAGCTCGGGGATTGATAAGACTTCTGTTCCTGCAGCTGTGCTGCTTTGGAGCATTGCACAGTGATAACAGACCAGCGAGACGTCAAGCTGTTATCTCCTTGATGCTGACACTCACCTCATATACTTGGTAACATGTGCCCAAAAGGTACAGAGCTCTCACCGAGAAAGCTGCGGGAAACCAAGTAGGCAGAAGACAGCAAAACAAGACTGCTCACATTGACAATTGAAGACAAATTCAGGAATCACATCCAACTACTGAAACAGACATTTCCAGATATTTATGTTTTTAATTGAGCCATTTTATAATACCCTTGCTGCCACTATATTTATTAGCTTTGGCTTGGGTGTAAGAAAGCAGAAAAACTGGCTTAACAAGACCATGGTCAATATGAGCAAAGCTGGCCTCAACTCAGGTGCTTTAGGGCACCCAAGGTACTCTAGAGTTTTAAGGCAATTTAGACAGAATGAGATTAAAAAGAATCATATTTACCCAATACATGAATCATGTTGACAGATATACAGTTATTTGAATTCAATGCAGCTGGACCTAGAGCTACCAAAAGAACTGCACAGAAGCTGTAAACGTAATACAGAAACTATCTCCAGTCATAAAATGAGAAAAAGACACAGTGCATGCTTTGAAGCTATCACTCCTTTTTGTTTTAAACATGACAGAAGTTGGACAGAACCTGTTGAGAAGACCAGGAGTTTTGAGACACTTTGTTCTTTAGAATTAAATTAAGTTTTACATTAAAAGGAGGTTTGTACTTCATAAGCGCTGGCATTGAAAGGGAAGGATGTACCTTATCTCTGCCTGTACTCTTGCTCGCTTTTATTACTGAGGTAATTTGCATTTTAATTTGGAGCTTGAACCTGCGCTTAATAGAATTAAACTGAGAGACACATTGACATGGTTTTCTGACCCCTTCAAGCCCTGAAAGTACAGAATCACTCAAATTGTAGCAAGGCACAGGCTTGACCCTAGCTGGGATTAGCTTTAAAGGTAAACACTGGCTCCTTCAGTGCCAATTATTAACATCATTTAAAACAAACTCCCTGTAGATGCAGCATATTAACCTGTAAAATTGTGTGCTATTGACAACAATCAACTATATTTCAATTTAGCTTTCCCCGCACAATCTTGACACTTTTGTGTTCAAAATTAGAAGACCTTGCACAGAAAACTATATTGTCTTTTTCTCTTTAACGCACAGCGAGCCTGTGGTTTATTTTTGCCATAATAACTCGAAGGCCTGTATCTGTGAAATTGGAAGTAGGCTTGTCAGACACTTGAATGTTTACAGCAGCTTTGGATTTCTTATTCCAGTCAATATTAGGTTAGGGTATGGGGGAAATAGCCTGAGAGAGAGAAGTGCTATGAAGCATGAACAGCCTAGCTGTCGACCTGTGAGAAACAGAATAAAGTTTGGCATTTTGTAATTAGAAATGAGGGGCCAGATCAGCAAACAAAGCATCTCAACTGGCACACATCAGTGTCTTGCACTATAATTACAACTGCAGAAAGTAGACATAGCATAAGATGCCTGCCTCATAGAAGCACAACTTAACCAAGGCAGGTGACGTTATTTTGCTTCACTTTTTGTTTGTCAATTTATTGATCAGTTTCAGTACTTCAGAATTCAGACTTTACTGCCTCAAAAGTCAGAGTCTAAAATTATGTTCCTAGAGTGTAATAGTCTTCAGCCTTGACCTGTAAGTTTGTTTTAATAAAGGTGAAATTGACACTGACTCAGAATCTCATCTATGCTTTTCGCAGATGATGTGGTTCTGATAACATCATCAGGCGACGACCTCCAGCTCGCACTGGAGCGGTTTACAGCTGAGTGTGAAGCTGTGGGAATGAGCATCAGCACCTCCAAGTCTGAGGCCATGGTTCTCAGTAGGAAAAGGGCGGAGTGCCCACTCTGGGTCAGGGACGAGTTACTGCCCCACATGGAGAAGTTTAGGTATCTCTGGGTCTTTTTCACGAGTGAGGGGAGCGGGAGATCAACTGACGGATTGGTGCTGTGGCTGCAGGGATGCGGATGCTGTACCAATCCGTCTTGGTGAAGAGGAAACTGAGTGTAAAAGCGAAGCACTCGATTTCACCTATGGTCAAAAGATTTGGGTAGTGACCGAAAGAACGAGATCGCAGACACAAGTGGCGGAAATGAGCTTTCGCCGAAGAGTGCCCGGCCTCTCCTTTAGAGATAGGGTGAGGAATCCAGCCATCTGGGAAGGGATCGGAGTAGAGCCGCTACTCCTCCTAGGTGAGGAGTTCCGGGCATGTCCCTCTGGGAGGAGTAGTGGCAGACCCAGGACATGCTGGAGAGATTACATCTCTTGGCTGGCCTGGTAATGCCTTGGTGTTCCCCCAGACAAGCTGGAGGAGGTGGCAGGGGAGAGGGCAGTCTGGGCTTCTCTGCTTAGCCTGCTGCCCTGTGACCCAGTCATGGATAGACAGTATAACAGTATAAAATAGATGGGTGGATGGACTGCCAATTGACACCTACAGACAGCAGCAATGGAAAAAAAAAGACTAAATGAAGCATAATCCTGAGTCACACTGAGCACAATCAATACACTTTATAGAGCACATAATACAGCTTTTCAGCAAGGTATGTGGTTAAGTCTACAAATGTGTATCATATCTTTAAAATATAACTAAACCATATGAAGGATAACTAGATGCCCAAACACTACAATATAAAGAAATTAATTTCATTCAGTGCTGCGGAAGTAATGTTAAAAGAGTTTTGCTTTTTTACACACAGAAATTTGGACTATACGTAAGAAGAACACTTAATATGTAGATCCTGATTCTCTTCATCACTGCAGTGGACTTCTCTGAGTTTACCGTCTACTACAAATTTAACAGGATAAATCCTTAAATCTATGTCATTTAAAAATGTCCCATGATGCCATGAAATAACAGAAGGCAGCCCAGGCTCCCGAAAACAAACAGAAAATTAAAAAAAATTCTGGCTTGTAGTTATGATAATACGAAGGTTCTGTTAGGAATACAAAGTGGGTAGATACATGTAAAACTAATCTCAACACTGAAGTAAATAAATAACAGAATCATAAAACACTTTTGACTGACATATTGGGGAATATACAAGAGTGTTATCTACTCAACCAGGAATGCCTACTATTGACCAACTGGCCCTTTCGTCAGTACATTTTCTTCCACAAGTCACCACAATGTGATTTTCCAAGTTTACTCCTTCTGATTGGGTTATTTGTTTGTAGGATACGACCTGTGTGGATTGGGCTTGTATATCTTATGAATCATTGTCCGGACTGAGATATGGGGATGTTTGAGGCTAGGCCAATGGGTTTGGCCTTTTTGAGAGTTCCTGAAGCTGTTTCTGAGAAATCTGTTTTGTTTGCCAGAGGGAGGTCCGTTTCCTACCAGAAGTTAAATTTTCCATGAGCGCTGCATCGTAACAAGATGTTCATGCTGACGGTTTTACTGTTGTTGATTGGAACAGTGGCATCAGAATGTGCCAGAGAGGACCAAATCTTTGGCAACTGCTACTCCAGTGTACTGAAACATTAACATCCATCCATCTATCCACTTAGCTGCTTTTCCAATGAACTTTTGCAAGAGGGCTGGAGCCTATCCCTGCTGTTCAAGAGATGTTGTACACTCACCACCAATAGGTTGCCAGTTTATTGTGGGCTCACACACAGGGACAGGTAACTATCGCGTGGCCAATTTAGAATCAGTTATCTAACAAGCGTTGTCTTTGGATTGTGGGAGGAAACCTAGAAGAACACATATACAGAGCCCTGATACTGTGCTCTATTCTCATGTCATTGCAGAGTACTTAAAATGTATGCAGTTTAACAGTAATACACACTGCTATACATATAAGCAAATTTTCACTTCTCAAATATTGCTCTTCATTAATGCAAATTTAAATGAATAAACCTAATATCAAAGTTATGAGATTATGCCTCAAGCACACAAGTCATCTCACTGGCTCATTGATTAAATTAGGTCTATATTTTTTGTTGTACATAAGACATCATTTTTTGCAGTTTTTCCTCTGTATACCATCACAGCGAAATAGTCAATGAGGGATTTAAGTGCAGACTTTTTTTTACACCCATATTTTCAGGGGTTCAAAAAATAACTGAACCAGCTCTTATAATCTTAAGTCACGAACCCATGGACATCCCCAAATGCTGTACTGCTTCCCCTGAGATGCTCTGCTGGGCATTTACTGCAGCTGCTTTAAGTTGCTGTTTGCTTGTGAGTGTTTCTGCATTCAGCTTTGTCTTCAGTACGTGAAAAGCATACTCTCTTGGGCTGAGATCAGGTGACTGACTTGGCCATTGAAGAATATCCCATTTGTCTGCCTTAAGAAATTCTTCGGTTGCTATAGCAGTATGCTTTTTGGGTCATTTAGTTCATGATGCCTCTGCACTGGCTGATCAGTTTTGCAACATTTGGCTGAATCTCAGCAAAGAGCATAGATCTGTACACTTGAGAACTCATCGTGCTGCTTATCAATAAACACCAGTGAATTAAAGCTGAAAGTCTGTGCTTCAATAACTTAAACAACTTGTTTTTTGCCTGTGGTGTTGTACAGGGGCAAAACTACAAAAAATATGGCCCAAAGTATAAATACCAAAATAACACAGTTAAGCACATCAAATAAAGCTTATTGTGTAAGTTCAATAAGAAAGATCTGTGATTACTCATCTGTCTGCTTTCCTGGGTGTTTGGCTGATATACTATTCTTTACATCACTTCCATTTTCTCATGCTGTCAAACTCAATGCTGACATCATTGCTCTACTCCAATCACCTTCTTGCTTGCCTTGTCCGAGCCAATCAGCCAACATTTTACTTTCAATATTAGTGCTGTTTTGTCATTCTGACTTTCAGACTTTCATTCAGGCAACACTACCTCCTCCCATATCCACTTTATCCTAGTCAAGTGGACCTCCTGCCAAGCCTACACCTTCACCTACAACATCACCAGCGTCTAGACTGCAGTTTGTCCTGTCCTAATTCCACTCTGCTATAATGGGCCATCATGGTCTAATTGCCAGCTGTTTAACTGAATTCTGTATCTCCACAAATCATGTTAAGTTTTTCGAAATGGTCTCTCCTTTATGAACTGGCAGCTTGAGCCATAACACCCACAAACTGCCCATCACTTGCAATTCCTTCTCAAACTGCTAACTGTTTGACTACTGGAGGATACCAGCAGATCATTGTAGCATCGGCACATAGGTGGAGCATAGTGCATGAACCACTTTTGTATCTCTGTCTCTCCCCGCAAAATAAGGGGGACCAGAGTAAACCGTATTATCTTTAAAAAATTATCACACAATACATTTTTGACACATCTTGTCCTAGCTTAGAAAAGAGGGAAAAATGGTTACAGTGGTTAGCGGGTTCCTTCAGCCTACTGTGTGTAGCAGTGTTAGCTAGCATTAGAGCGTAACATCTGAGATTTTTCTATAAAAGTTGTCTTCTCACCATCCTTTTCAGAAATATTCCAGAAGTCGACTGATTCTTCAACTGCTTTTTTGGTCAAGAGGCTAATTCGGTTGCTTGCTCTCAGCACCAAATGTACATATGATTTGATATTTGATTATTGGCATGTGCATGGGTTTGCAACAGCACCTCCCTGTGGTGATACCTAGTGTCACAGTGTCCCATGTGGGATGGTAAATATGAGTAAACATTACCTGAACTTCTTCTCAATTTGTATTTTAAGAAAGCTTTTTTTTTTCTTCATTCATTGAATAGGCTAAATAAGGTTGTGCTACTAACACATCACTCAAACTTACACTACATTTATGCACTTTTGCTCTTTTCTGTAGTGTTGCCATGAATTACCAATATGTGTTTGAAACCTTCAGGCTGTTGACAATGGAAAAGAAAGATTAGTCATAGCAGAGGTATTGCAGTGATATTGAGCTTCTGGCATCACTGGGGAGATCAACAATGTAATGCCTATTAATTCAGAGATGAACTATGCAGTTCTTTTCATCTTCTCTTTACCCCATGAAATAATGTGATAATACTTTATGCTCGAAACCAAAGTATCAGGTTCAGCAGCTTTACTTTGCAGTTCTTTCTCGTTTCCAGGCACATTTGTTAACATACTGTAAACCATTTAATCTGGATCACTATTTAAACTTCATGTGCTTTCCCTACATTCCCAAAGAAACGGCTTGAACACAGTGTAACCTAACAAAATATAACACAACAAAAAATTTCCACAATAAATGATTGAACTTGGAGATTTAATTCAAGCAGCACTGTGAGTTCTTAATAGCATTCTTCATAATGCACACAGAGATCGCCCCTCAGACTGGTGCTTTCTGAAGCCATCAGCATACATTTAATTATCCCCGGGGCTGTGACAACAATTAGCAAACAAACTCTACAGACATTTGAACAGAACTTTTCTTTGAAAACAGTGTAGGTAAACTGCTTTTAAAGTGTTTTTACTCAGGCTAGCTGCTTCTGTTTTAATGATATATTTATAGACCAACAATGCAGAAACTGTGCACCACATTAAGCTCAGAATCATCCTCCCGACAAAACACTAACATATTTATTTCTTTTTATTTATTATTTTTATCACTGTCCCTTTATGAGGACATCCCATCAAGAATTGAAAGAGCCATTATAATTTATGCTATATATTCATTGCTTACAGAGAGCTAACAAAAGTACTCCATCCATACCCACAAATGGAATTACAAAAAATTCATCTAGGTACTAAAGCTTGTTAAATGCACATTTAGTATACTTATAAATAAATAAATAATTATTATATTAATATATAATAATTATATAATATATATAATTTAATTTATATTCTCATTCCCCATCCATCCTCTTCTCCAATTCAGGATACAGAACAAGCCTTACGATGGATTAAAAAATGTCAAAAATATTCAGGCTACAGTATTGGTGTTCCAAGGAAACAAACAAACAAAAACACCTCACTCAGTGATTTAGTTGCAAGGCTGATAATGCCTTAGTGCCTCCTCCCCACTCTTTCACTCCATTTGCAGCTAGCATGTTTGTTTAAAGGTGTTTTCACAGTACACATCATGAAGTCTTTCACATTTCTAGGAAAACTTCAAGTGAGCTTCTGTTGTTCGTATTTATGAAAATCAATTAATAAGATATAAAATGCGATACTTTGCATGGTGATGGATACAGACGACAGCATAGTCATCCAAATGGTGTTTGATTTGAATGTGTATTCAAGCTCCGTCAGCTTCACTCAGTTGCTTAGTGATGCGGTTGTTATCCTTACTAGACTGCAGCATTAGCTCATTTGAAAACAGTGCACTCTTTATAGGACATAAGTCCACGACCAGAGTTGTCAAAAGTTGAAACTGAAATAAATGTTAAAAAATGATCTGTTAAGTGAAAAATATGTTTTTCCTTGCTCAGAATAGACCTTTGTGGGACGACAACATATCTCAGGATATTTGGCACTTTACAGTAAATGCCAAACAAAAAAAAATCAATAAATACTGGTAATAATTGTTTCTTAGATCTCTGCTTGGCACATGCATTAATTCACAAAGTTGATAAAGGTTATACAGAGGTTACATAGATCTCTGACATAGACATAGTGACTGTTAAATCACTGTTACATTTGAAAAAATAACGACGGAGGGTGTTTCAGCTAGAACAAAGCCCACTTGTTCATTGCACCCGAGAGATCTTGACAGCCTACAATATATTTCAAATTAAATAAGCTCCCAGTAGACAAAGAACGGCCAATGGATTTTGCACAGGAAATATGTAGGGATAGAAATGAAGCAAATAATAATAGCAATCAAAGTCCTATCCTATATTTCTGTGCAAACAAGCACAGTCTAAGAATAGAAGATTCAGGCAGCATAACTATATTTATTCAGATTTTTAAAGCATTACAAACATGTTATTAACATCAAAGCTCTGGACATCCTTCTCTTAAAATAGGCTTTTTTTTAGGAGCAGAATTCACATGTCTGAGCAAACAGATGGTAGTTTCACGCAGTTATTCACTTTGAAGCTGCATCCTCACACAGGACCCCTCCCTTCTATGCTGCAGAGCTATGGGTAAAAACTATCTCCCAGCTAGAACATACTGACATGATTTCAAATGCTCCTACTCTGTTGCTCTCTCTCTCTCTCTTGCTGGCTGCTGGTGTACTCACCGCAAGCAGTTGAGAATGTGAATGTGTTCTGTATTTGTTTTGCTGAGGGAGAAAATGCACACACTCTAGAGTATGATCTGAAGGAAAGTAGATCGAGACGGGCACAGCCTAGATCTATAATTGGAATCTGTTCTTGTACGTGAAGAGTTCAAATGCCTATTCTCCAAAACCCTTTCTCTTCCTAATGGAAAAGGAACGCATGGACACATCTTTGTAGATTTCAGCTTCTGTTTGGCAGTCTCAATGGAAGACTGAGCTAAATATTAATGCTGCATTGCAGAATTTCTCGTGGTAATACCACAACAAGCTCTTATTTCTTTGAGTGCAGATATGCTTTTCTAAATGGCATTATAGTCACGCACTATGCTATATGCTCAAGCATCAGTTACATATTTACAGTGGGAGAATACACATAAAGCTCACTTATTCTGCCAGAGTCTTGGATGGACATCATTACTGCTTACAATTCCTTGTTTTTGTGCTCTCGGGGCCTGAGTCCTGTGTTCTCATTGATTGGCCCATTATAGAAGACACCAACATAGAGCAGCCTGTGGTGCTAATGGCATGCTCTCTCATTCATACAGACACTGAGAGATGGTAAGCCATTACTACGTGCAGCTCCTCAGCATAGCCTGTCACTGCTGCGGCTCATTCCGCATCCATCCTCACCAGAAGACCCGTGATTGTTGTTAAGGGAAAATGATAGGGCATGTTCATTTTTTCTCTCTTAAAGAAAACCAAAATAACATGAAAAGTTGAAAAGCAGCCAAAGTTATGATACATTTCTCAATTGGACCAAAAGATCTAATTGGAAGGGCTCTCTGTAATGTACAATATATCATTGTCATGGGAACCTATAGTTGACTTTTACTGGCAGAGCTTTGGGAGCATCAAAATCACCGTTGGTCTGTTTGACCGTTGTTCAAAGCACTTGTTAACACTTCTGATACTAGCTTTAGCTGGCAAGACCTGGTTTTCACTTATTTTATGTAGGCATTCCACATCTCCTGTTTGTACAGAAGCATTTAATCTCACAGTGCAACACAGGTTTTACTGTCTAGTTGGTCTTCGAGTTTAACTCTACCCCTTGGCAGCCTACTAGGAGTAACCCTTGAAGCTTTGTTCGGAACTGAGCAGTTTCTGTCATATTTCAGGAGTTTGTATCAGAAGTTAGTGAGGGTGGTCTCTACCTATGCAGCTACATTTGGAAAGACCCAAAAACTATTCTAATGGTCATCAAACCACATCTTTATTGAAATTAAGGGTAGCAGTCCAATGCTGTCTTTACGGAGGAAGGAGTTCACTGTGATTGACAAACAGCCAGCATTTGGCAGTAGTAGACCATTTCTGCTACCTGGTAGAATCATATTTCATATATGTTACATTATTTTAAGACTAGAACATTTACGTATACTATTAAGTTTACTAATTACTAGTGAAAAAGAACCAAAAACCACGAGCCTCATAAACTGCTGAAAACAAACAAGTAATTGTGAAGTGTGCAGCCTGGGCATCCAACAGCTGATGAATTTCAACCAATGTTTGAAGGTCCTATTAAAAAAAAACACATTTTGTGTAGAGCATAATGCATAGTTGCTTTATTGCTGCAGTGAAAATGTGTTAGTTAGCTATAGGAAGTCTAGAGAGCTAATCTGGTTCTCTGCTGCAAGAAAGAACCAACAAGTTTTACTATTCTTGCTTCATGACTACACTAAACAAGTTATCATTCATGGGGCAGACGCTACAACATTACACTTACACTATAATCAATAAAAGTGCTGCACTGAAGCTATACTGAAAACTTTTGCTATTTTTCCTTCAGATGCAGGTTCATTGCTGTAATACACTTTGGGGAAAATGTGTATAAGATGAGTTTGGAGACATTTAAGTTTTGTTTATCACAGTCTGTGAATAGCACAGCAATTTTTTACTACCTGTAATCTGCACAGATCAACCTGCTTCCCAGAAAAAGAGTGAGTGAAGCACTTCCTCTTTCACATGCACATGTACTATTGGGCTGTATAAAGCCAGACTGGCCAGTGACAGGGACCTAAGGGCTGTCAGAGGACAGAGCCACTAACCCTCTCTTGGAGAACTATTTATAGCTGTGCCGTGCAGATGTCAATAATTTATGCTGTCACATGAAAACGCTGCTGTTACATTTATAATTATGTCGCTAAATTAGTCACAGAAACATCACGCAGAGCAAAATGTAGGCGGCCGGGGAACATGGAATGCTTTTCATGAGTGTAAATCATCTAATGTTATTATGATCATAAGAACTGCACTCATGAAAAGCAGCCTTGCAAATGATGTTGGAAATCAGACCGAAACACGTGAAACTGGTGACTTCGGTGACATATTTTATTTCAGTGGAATACAGCTTGAGCTAATGACAAATTCCCAGAAAGAAATTTAGATGCCGTTGCAGATACCTAATCCATCTGTCCTATAGCTGTTTGGTGCACAACGTGTCCCGTTTTACAATGAGCACATGAAGAAAGGCATAGCAATCAATATTTCCTGCACTAATTGAAGTGCTTTTTATCTTGTTGGACTTGCAGTGTAGTGTGCGTGTGTGTGTGTTTGTTTGTAGGCACTTGTATATTCAACCACACTGCTGTCCACTTCTCTTTGTCTGGCCTGTCCTACCTTTAAACTCTGTCAGCCTGTGAGAGCCCCTTGCCTTTTATCAATATTTATGCCAGACAGAAATCTGGACTCTGGTCACGAGGTTCTGCGCTACCTGCAGCCTAGAGAAGCAACTCATGGATCTCATCAAAGCTGTATGATTCTTCAATTACAACAGAGTTAATCATTCTTTCTCTTTTTTGGCCAAGAATACTATGTGTATTGTGCAGCAGCGTCATGCGTTGTGATAATCAATTTTGAATCAGTCAGAAGTTGGTAAATTTATCCCAGTTTTGTTTTCACAGTTGGAGACTCAATCTGGCACAGTGTCTCAGAACAAAATCCAAAAATCAATACAGGGAGACGCTGCAAATGGATGTTGCTGTTTGACAGTCTAATTCCTTTATCATGGCAAAGCCAAGGCCCAAGTCTTGACAATTAATTTAACAAACAAGGCCTCAAGAGATTTACGAAATCTCAAGGGCTTGACGAGTTGTCTATGGCGAAGGTAAGGATGAAGAAAGATAGGAGCAGTGTAATTTTATTCCACTGTCATAATCTGATGATTTATTCGCTCCTAAATGTCATTTCAAGAAAGGACATTAAGACTGATTAATTTTTTTATTTTAACTTTTTTTTTTTTATCCTGGTTTCTCTTTAAATATGTCTTTGTGAGGCAGAAACCATGCCCGTGAATGTCCACTATAAATTCAAATAAGTCTACAGTATTTGAGGTGAGTTTACACAAATGTCTCTGTACATGTTCTGTCCAACAATCATAAGTTTCTCAGCTAAATCTTTGAGACCTTCAAGGCAATTGCATAGCAAATATCAAGTTTGCCAACCGGGAAATTTTGTCTGAGGCTATGCTTATGTGTGGTAATCTTCCAGACTTTCAAGTGCAATCACTCTACACTGGAAAGTCCTGCTCTTCATTTGACACGGGGTGTTACTCTGGACCAGCAGCTAATTATGTTGGCCCACTGATTAACATTTGGAGGAAACTCTATCTCCTACAGTCAGGGCAACAGTTGCATATTAGAGCTTAAGGGGTTGCCAAGATTCTTTTCTCCTTTACTTTTCTTCTTTTGTTGATGTGTCTGTGTTTGTGTGTGTACGCGCATCAATGAAACGATCTTGTCTTTTAAAAAAAAGCGTATTCTAGTTTCAAAACATGCCATTTGTTAGATGTTGCTGGCGTTGCAGTATATAGGACCAAGGTGTCCTTCAATATCAGTGCCTTGATGCACCATCAATATCAGAACATGAGGGATAGCGGTCCTCTTTTAAGGACTGATAATGTCAGTATTTGGAGGCTGGAGGAGTGGAAAGTGGATTAAGCATCAAGTTTGTTTGATGCTAGGGGAAGCTAGGGGACCGATTAGAGTTCTGTTTATCAGTTTGTTTGTTCTCAATCATTTTTTTACTCTTTGGTTAGGTCTAGGCACCAAAAATACACTCACTGACCACCACATCAAGAACACCTTCCTAGTATCAGCCTAATTCTTTCTGGAATATGTTCAACGAGGTGCTGGCAGCATTCGTCAAAGATTTCAGTTTATACTGGCATGATAGCATCACACAGTTGCTGCAGATTTGTTGGCTGCACATCCATGAAACTCCTGTAACCAAAAGTGCTCTACTGGATTGAGACTGGGTGACTACGGAGGCCATTTAAGTCCAGTGAACTCGTTGTAATCTTCAAGAAACGAGTCTGAGATGATTTGGGCTTTATAAAACAGAGTATTATCCTGCTGCCAGTAGGCATCATGGGAATATGGGTACATTGTGGTCATAAAGGAAATTCTGACCCTAGCATCTGTATGTCGCAGCAGAAATTGGGACTCATCTGATCAGGCAACATTTTTCCTATTTTCTATTGTCCAATTTTGGTGAGACCATGAGTGGTTATTTGAGTCACTATTGCTCTCAGTCTCATCAAAGCAGTCTTTTCATCCTCTGACCTGTAGCAAAAACAAGGCATTTTTACTCAGAACTGCTGCTCACTGTATATTTTCTCTTTTTTGGACAAATGCACGTAAATCCTATAGATGGTTATGTGAGAAAATCTGATTCGATCAGGAGTTTCTGAAATACTAAGACCAATTCATCTGGCACCAACATCCATGCCACATTCATAGTCACTTTAATTACCTTTCTTCCACTTTCTGATGCTCAGTTTCAATGCTAGCAAATCATCCTGACCATTTCTCAATGTCTAAAGTCACTGAGTTGCCATGTGATTGAGTGACTAGATATTTATGTTTTAGTATATTTTGTCTCTTCGTTTAATCACAGACTGACTCAGTACTGTAGAGATCAAGACTCTGTCTGGAGCCATACCATCTGTTGAAGGACCCTTTGTCCTTGTCAGTGAGGATAGTTCTTTATGACTCAGGCTATGTGTTTGGGCTCTATCACAGCCCTCCCTGATGTTATTGCATACTGGGTAAGAATCTAAACAGTTCTTGAAACTACATATACTGAACTTAAATCTTAATGGAATGTGTCAAGTAAATATTTGACTTTGCTAATATGTATGCACAATTTTAATGACTTTTTAAATCTTAGCTGGTGATCTCAGACTGGGATTTCCAATCTATTTTTGCCAGTTACAATGACAAATGCACACAAGCACAACACACTGAATGTCTGCATGGATCAGGATGGAACTAATGAGCATTGTCAAGATAAAGAACATACTAACAATAACATAATGGCCACAGTTTACAGAATAAATAACTGTATAAGTTTCACCACACCAGTAATTATTCTTTACAAAAAAAATATCCTTGTTCTTAGCCTTATATGGTGTAATCTGGACTGGACATGACAGCATACAATTACAAGCACAAATTACAGGTCTCAGCATAGTTTTGTTTGTAGCTGCCGTGCTGAAACAATCGCTCTTTGAGGGCCATTGTTTTCCAGACTTATAATGGCATTCAAAGTTTTAAGAAAGGATTTGTAAGACGCCTGCTCGCAACAATAGCAAGCAGAGACCTCGGGCTCCATTGCAGATCTGTTGCCTCATATGTACAGCGCAAATTACCATTATACGTTTCTGAAGTTGTAGAAGTGTTTTAATTTGACAGCAGGTTAATACAGGGATAAGATACACTGAGGTTACAAGAAACTGAGAGACAACCAAGATATCCTATGAAAACTCAGCTCTGCAGAAGAAAAATCAAGAACTGGCTGCATTAGTTTCAAGGCAGCTCAGTGATGCAGGAAATAATGTCCTGTGGCATGCTGCTAAGACCTATCCCCAATGGAAACACGCACACACTGCAGTAGCCAAGCTACAATTTTCAGCCCCCTGTCAGCTGTAAGACTGGGCGAGTCAGTCAGGACTCACTCTCCTTGCTTCTTCATCTCATGTTGTGTGTCTTTCATGCAACCCTTGCATGGTAACGTAACCATGCTCATCTCTATATAACACCCAGCCCTGTTTCCTTTGCTAAATATATATCTTTGGCTACCTTAAACCCCCATGCTGCATGTATCTTAATTGCTATTGTTTGAGAAGTTTGCAAGGATACTCTTGTGGGTGATAAAATAGAGCAGACTGTCGGTGAAGTGACAGGTTTAATTTGACGCAGGCACAAACTTTCCTTTTATATATGGTCTATAAATGCCTACTCTCAATTGTTATATTCTACCCTTTGATGTAGTGCTGCTGGAAGTGGTCTGCAGTATAATATATGCCATTAATATAAAATCTAAGCCCACCAATGTCTTATCAAGTATAACAAAAAGCTTAAATTCTCCCTGTTCAGAGTAAGAGAAAGAGCGGCTTATACATTGCTATGTGAACGTCACATTTTAGTCAGTAGCATACGCTTAGGTTCTTATCCTTGACATGGTTTATATAAGGGATGCACCGATATATTAGCCAAACACCATTATCGGTGTTGACTTCCACCACCTAAATAAAATGACATTTTCTGGTGGCAGTGACCGACGTTTTTCAGAACCCACTCAGCCAATGACAAGGAAGCCCAGTGAATCACAAAGTATATCGTTGTTCTGTCCTCACTAAGTGTTGTCCTCATAAACGTAGACTCAGCAATACAGACAGCTAAACACTCTCCTAATCAAAATCCAAAGAACAGGCCAATGTGTTGAGTTGGATGATTTAATAAGGATAAAGTGTGAAACTGCTGACAAAACCAGAAATAAAACCAATAAAAATGTTGCGTCAATGTCCAATATAACAAAAACAGCAGTAAGTCACACATTCAAAAATATGAGCACAATATTTACCTGCTTAGTGAGTCCCCAAATAAACCATCAAATGAAATCAAGCTTATGATCAAAATGTCAAAGAAACCACATGGCACATGAGCTAACTTAACCTAACTAGCGTAGATTATACACCCATTCAAATTAGATTCAAACTACAAACTATATCACGCTTTCACAACAAATAATAATGCACACAAGTTGTTTCAATGATAACAACCAATATTACTTACAGACGATGCTATTTATCAATTTGTGAAGGCATGGATGGCAATAGGTTAACAAAGGTGAAACTGCCCCTGGCGAGATTTTGCGGAGTAAAATACACAAAACAACCACTAGAGGGCAAACTGCAGAACAGAAAATACCTAATTCCATCATAATCGTAGATAGTCTGAGAATCTGTTATGGTGTTGTATACCACATGGACCTGTTAAAAAGAACTGTGAAAAGTTGAACATAATCTCTAATATAATCCCCAAAAGACAAATCTAGCAATTACTACTCTGCTTTTGTTGTTCCACCTAAAATAATCAAGCAATTCAAGATCAAATTAGAACAGATTCTGGCTGTTTCTGTAAAGCCACCAAAAAAAACCTACCAGTAAGTCTCCACTGTCTCTGTGGGTCTTATATGAGCCGATGCCATAATCTTTGATAAGAGTTTGACAGGTTAGATTCTAAATTAAAAGAAAGATTCAGACTTTGCTCTCAGATGCTTAGATGGAGAGTTTCCAGTAAAAAAAAAAAAAAAGGTTGCAAAAGCAACTGCATTTTCTATGGTTTCTATGGAAACAATAATTGGAGAAGAAACCTGTCCACTGAGATCCCTTTTGATATCTCTTAGCTAGACAAGATGAGCCCTAGGCAGCAATTAGCTTAGCCTGGGAGGAACACGGCTGAGCATAGAGTTTGAACTTCACCCCCAACAATTGACATGTGAGAAATAAGTATGTTTAAACAATTTAAAACCCAGCTGACAGCATTTCAAAACACTTCTGTCCATCCGTCGCTCCATCTCCTTAGGCATGTGTATGTTAGCTATTGGATGGGGGTCAGGTAATGTTTGAATTCATCTTCTTAAGCTATTGAGATGGTGAAGCACACCAATGAGGGGGTTTGCCTGCTGAAAGAGAAAAGGGCTCCTATACATATTAAACACAGCCCTGAAGAACACTGTGTTAATGTCAGGTGTTCCCTACGGTGCAGCAGTGTCAAGAGCATCTGGCTCATTTCAGGGAAGGGCGAAACATTTTTTTTCTCAACATGCTGTGTGGTACAATGGCACAGAATAACAGGGGAACATCTGCATTTTTACCTCAGGTATGAAAGGGAGAGAGAATGACACTAGTTTGATGGCACCAGTGTGCAATATGGTTCCTAATGACTAACACAGATTGGGGAGAAAAAGTGCTGTGAAACAATAAAATTGCTATTGTCATGAACATAACAGTTTGATCAGTTTTTTTTTTACCTTAATGTTAAGTCACTGTGCACATTTAGGCTGAAGCCCTGAACTGTAGAGGAGACTAAAGTATTACTTAGATTGCACAGTGGAAAGATATATTGTTCTTGAGTGTGCTGAATGTCTTTGATGGACTCATGGCTCTATGAATTTTCCATTATTTTCTTAAAATGTGTCAATAATGAACCTGTATATAGAGCTTTTGTAGTCTTACTGACTACTCTGAGTAGTTTCGAATATACGCCACAATTATATGTACAGTCATACAGTGATTTGTACCTTATCTACCTCACAATTCACCAATTAAGCTAACATTCTTTGGACTGTGGAAGAAAACCACAGTTGAGGATGAGGAGACAGTGTATACATGTCACTGAAGCCTGAGGTCAAGAGTCTTCTTGCTAACAAATAAAATATAATTCCAGATTCTAAAATAGCAGGTTCTTTGGCCATATCTACACAACATATTTTTTTTTCTCATGTAAGTAAATCTTTGTCCATGTGTAAACATTAAAAACTAAATACATTTTTAAAAAATCAAGATCTCAAGCACTATCAAGGGCATTCTGGTGCAACAGGTGGAGCTATACCCTAACAATATAAAAATGTTGGCCAATTAAAAGCCTACATACAATAACAAAAAAACTGCACAACTTTTATGCTGCAAGACAAAATTTTGGTCATTTACATGTAAATAGAGAAACTGAGTTTCTGAGAATCTTCAAAATCAAAATGCCGTCCACACGTAGACGAAAGTTATGTTTGCCAAAAATAGTTTGTTTTTTTTTTCTAACAGACCAACAGCCCCAAAACCAAAAATATATGGTGGAAAAGCAGTTCTATTATTATCATTACAGCTTCTAACTTTTATGTAGGCTCTGTTGACTGTTCCTGCAGCAAAACTGATTCAAGTTATTAGCACATAATGTAGGTTTCCATAGGACACTTTTAAAGACGTCAGATGCCAATAACAAAACGACAGTGGTTAAAATGGTTTTGAAAAGTCAATGCAAATTGTACAGAAAAGCTTTAGAAACCTGGAATGGCTGTCTTCATCTGACAGCTCCCCCGATCAATCAACTGATAAGGATGTGACAAAACAACAGAGACATGATGAAACTGTGCAAGGTTTTATCAAAAAGATTTTTTAAGAATCTTTTTTTTATCATTATTATTATTACAGCCACAGTCGGCAATACCCAGCTTGGAGTTAAAACAAAGCAATTCCTAATTGCGAGCAGTTATAAATGCCAGAACCCAAGGCACATGGAGGAGGAAGATAAAGTTGTTATTGGCAAATGTCCTTGGTGCAAGCAGAATGAGCGCTCAGTAATCCTACTGTGTTATTAGTCTCCCAAGACCCTGGGACTCTGCGTTACTATCACAGGCTGGTCCCATGTAGATAACACCAGCTCTATTCACCCTCAAATCTACTCATAGCTAAATCGTCTGCAATTATCAGGACTGGTGAGCTTATTATTGCTCCCTTTTATTTCCACGCAGACTCCCATGCAAGCCCTAAACTTTTTTCTCTTTGTGTATGGTGGTAGCCACTGGACATTTCAGAATGTTTTTAATTCTCTATTATAGCCTCTGGAAAAAACAACATTGATCTCATCTGCTTTCCCTTAAGCCTTAATTGACCATGGGGCAATCAGGTATTTTATGGTTTTCATTTTCATTTTGTTGTTGACCATTTAAGAAAGTTACTTGGGAAAACTTGAGGTTAATTTATAGGTTTCCAGTTGTTAAATGTGTACCTATCTGCTACACTAGGTATTAAAAACTACAGTCGTGCTCAGAGGTATCTTGATGATGACTTTTTTTTTCTGATTTTGCCCGTACACAACACAACAGTGAATTTGAAATCAGTGTGTTTTAGCTGTACTTGTTGTATTGATTTTTTTTTTTTTTTTTTTTTTTTTACACGATTCCTCCATTGCCACGGGCTCAAAAATAATTGGACACTCACCTGATAAGCAAGTTAATGGCCCGTTTTGATCAGTTTACCTGTTACGTCAATACAAATAAAGGTGATACTAGATTAGGAGTTACTTTCAAGTGTTTAATTTGCATTTACTGATATTCATGAAAAATCTCAACTTTATTAAAAAAAAGATTCTATCGTAGAGTTTGCAGAAACTTTGAGAGTTACCAGACCAACAGTTTGGCCCATTTTCAGGAAGAGGGAAAGTAACACTGAAACCCTTTTTGTTTGTCTGCAAAGGTGAATATCATTCAAAGGAATCATCAAATGGAGCAATCAACAGATGTGAGAGTTTAAGTACAAGGTTCAGTTCAAGATGCGAGCTGCTGGTCATATTCAAAAACAGAACAGACAGGTCTGCCTAAATCTGGATAAAGCAAGATAATTTTTGGTGGGCTCATGATGCATGATCACATGATTGAGCCACATTATGATGATGATGTTACTATTGATAGAAACAACCAGATCAATTCTGAGGTCTATGGCGCTAAATGGACTTAAGGCGGTCAAGATAAACACTGGCAAAACAGATAGAACAGGGCTTGATAGTACAAATGGATGATTTCTGTATTTCTGGAGATAAAATGCTACTGATAAAGAATTCTTTTCATCATCACAGAAATATGAACATGTGCCATAAACACATTGCAATAGACTCCCCAAAACAATATGAGTAACATAACTTATTTTTACAAGTTTCACATTTGCCTCCATTAAAAGCCGCTATATGGATATTTGACCTAGTAAAGCCTGGGAAAATTATTTTAGGACAGAAAGTGGTTTGGGGGATGTTTATGAGCAACAGACGTCAGTCAGTCAGGCTGCAAAGGATTTCCATAGAAGCATTAAAAATAATCCTTGTATTTACAATCATCAGTTTGACTTGTTATTTGCCTGTAAAAATAGAAGATCAATAATCCACGGCTGTAATTCCTAAATGGTTAATACCAAAAATTAAAAACTCAATCAATATGTTGATTGCTTCATTTTAAATCCACTGTAGCAAAATTTTGCTAAACTGTGTCATACTCAAATTACTTATGAATTAGACTACTCTTTCTGTTTACATTTCATTTTATGACTAAAAGTCCTGTAATGTTTCCGTATTTGTTTCAGTGTTGAGTTCATTTAATGCTAGGAAATGCTTTGAAAACAAGTAAGGCAGGGCCAGCGGCCTCAGTGCAGCCGTCATTCACTTAAAACAGAAAAAACAAGAAAAGAAAAACAAAAACAAAACAGCATGCTCCTGAAAAATGCAAATTACCAAGCGGAAGGGGAAGCACGGCGAGACCATGACCCTCTCTATCAAAAGACTGTCACCTGTGGTCATCTGCTCTTGGTAGAGTCGTGACTTTGCTCTGGTTCAAAATCTGGAAATATGAAGTTGCCAGTCAGTAGCGTGACGTCTGGGAGGACACCAGTAAACTGGAAGGGAAAAATATTAAAACTTATCATTTCTGACACGGCATGTGTCGAAGCATTTTCAGTCTCATTTGTATTCTGAGTTCCCAGAGGCTTTTCTTTTCATTCATCCAAGCATGCCAGCTGAAAGGCAAAATAAAAATGAGGCTTATCTATATGGGTAAACTGACATATACCGCTGGACCTAAAGCAAAGTAAACGACAAAATATTTTCTCGAAGAAATAGTAAACAACAATATATTTAGGGCCATACGACATAGTTGTACTGTAAAACCTACGTAATATATTCATAATGTTATATTTTTTAAAAAGATTCAAAAGATTAACATCATAGTCACGCTTACTTGGAGTAACTGCAGGATTAGACAGTCATCCATTGCATCAAAGTAAAAGGGGCATGCATTATGTATGAGCTTTATCATGAATAAGTGACTGCTGCAATCTTATATGTAAGTGCATCAAACAGCCCAGAGTAATCGTTGATAATGCTGAAACAGTTCCTCAGTCTTGTCTTGCTTTTATGGAAGCGGACCGACAGTGGGTGCAATTTGGGTCAAAGTTGTGCAGTTAAAAAACGGAGGCACTGAATCAAATAACTCTGAATTCAAGCCCAAAAAATGGCAAATTTAATATGTATAAAGTTTCTGTCAGCAGTGGTGTTATTCATCAAAGACACTGCTGAATAGGGATATATTTGGATAAAACTATATGCATTCAGACATTATTGAAAGACCCATGTGCATCAAGTTTTCTGTGGGCTGTGTTATTCCAGCTGACCTTTTTGAAAATTTAATCTCAGATTATGCTGTATGGAAAAATACTAAAACTGCACAGGTGTTATTGAGAGCTCACATTTCATGTCACTGTTGTACATTTGTGTATGGAAATATGAAATACCCGTGTTTCTCATTTTCCAGGTAGAAAATAGGCAATTTAAAAACAAGTCTAATAGACTGATCTTCTATAGTACTGACCTTTGAGAGAAGTGATATCTGAGTGGTGCATTCTATGTATCATATACATGAGTATATATAAACATATTCTTGTTTTTGAGTCCTGCTTCACATTTTAAATGGAGAGACATAAAGGTTTGTTCCCTTTTGAATGGAAATTCTGAGCAGTGAATTAGTAATACTAAAAAAACGCAATTTAAACTATTGATCTCTCATAAGTGTTTTCCAAAATTCAAGCTTAACGAGAAACAGACATTTAGAAGAACTGCACAAAAATTGCATGTTTAAATGAATTATTCAATTGGGTGTCTAAATACTTACCATCTTGCTGATACATCTAAATAGACTTAGTAGCTTTTGAAATATTCATGCAATTACACACTACATACACTGTGCAGAGCTGGGAGGAGGTTAAGTCTCATAGGCATTAGTCACACTTAAAAACTCTCCTATAGAATGTGCAGCACGGTAGGTGAACACAGCCACTACATTCTTTGTCATTCTGACTTCCAAGACATTTTTTAACTTTGGTGTAATTATATATTGACTTTATGGTCAGTTGTCGGTAATCATTGCAACACATTTTTTCTTTGTTTCAAAATTTAATTCAATTCAATTCAATTCAATTTTATTTATATAGCGCCAAATCACAACAAAAGTCGCCTCAAGGCACTTCATAGATACAGAGAAAAACCCAACAATCATATGACCCCCTATGAGCAAGCACTTTGTCAACAGTGGGAAGGAAAAACTCCCTTTTAACAGGAAGAAACCTCCGGCAGAACCAGGCTCAGGGAGGGGTGGCCATCTGCTGCGACCGGTTGGGGTGAGAGAAGGAAGACAGGATAAAAGACATGCTGTGGAAGAGAGACAGAGGTTAATAACAGATATGATTCAACACAGAGAGGTCTGTTAATACATAGTGAGCGAGAAAGGTGACTGGAAAGGAAAAACTCAATGCATCATGGGAATCCCCCGGCAGCCTACATCTATTGCAGCATAACTAAGGGAGGATTCAGGGTCACCTGGTCCAGCCCTAACTATATGCTTTAGCAAAAAGGAACGTTTTAAGCCTAATCTTAAAATTAGAGATAGTGTCTGTCTCCCGAATCCAAACTGGAAGCTGGTTCCACAGAAGAGGGGCCTGAAAACTGAAGGCTCTCCCTCCCATTCTACTTTTAAATACTCTAGGAACAACAAGTAGGCCTGCAGAGCAGGAGCGAAGTGCTCTAATAAGTGCTCTGATATGGTACTACAAGGTCATTAAGATAAGATGGGGCCTGATTATTTAAGACCTTGTATGTGAGGAGCAGGATTTTGAATTCAATTCTGGATTTAACAGGAAGCCAATGAAGGGAAGCCAAAACAGGAGAAATATGCTCTCTCTTTCTAGTCCCTGTCAGTACTCTTGCTGCAGCATTTTGGATTAACTGAAGGCTTTTCAGTGAGTTTTTTGGACATCCTGATAATAATGAATTGCAGTAGTCCAGCCTGGAAGTAATAAATGCATGAACTAGTTTTTCAGCGTCACTCTGAGACAGGATATTTCTAATTTTAGAGATGTTGCGCAGATGGAAGAACGCAGTCTTACATATTTGTTTAATATGTGCATTGAAGGACATATCCTGGTCAAAAATGACTCCAAGGTTCCTCACAGTGTTACTGGAGGCCAAGGTAATGCCATCCAGAGTAAGAATCTGGTTAGATACCATATTTCTAAGCTTTTCAGCGCAGAGTACAATGACCTCAGTTTTATCTGAGTTAAGAAGCAGAAAGTTAGTGGCCATCCAGGTCTTTATGTCTTTAAGACATTCCTGCAGTTTAACTAATTGGTGTGTGTTATCTGGCTTCATGGACAGATAGAGCTGGGTGTCATCTGCATAGCAGTGAAAATGTATGCTATGTCTTCTAATGATGCTGCCTAGGGGAAACATGTATAATGTAAACAGAATTGGTCCTAGCACTGAACCCTGTGGAACTCCATAATTAACCTCAGTGTGTGAAGAGGACTCTCCATTTACATGCACAAATTGGAGTCTATTAGATAGATATGATACAAACCACTGCAGTGCAATACCTGTAATACCTACAGCATGTTCTAATCGCTCTAATAGGATATTATGGTCAACAGTATCGAATGCTGCACTAAGGTCAAGAAGGACAAGCACAGAGATGAGACCACTGTCAGAGGCCATAAGAAGATCATTTGTAACCTTCACTAAAGCTGTTTCTGTGCTGTGATGAACTCTGAAACCTGACTGAAACTCTTCAAATAAACCATTCCTCTGCAGATGATCTGTTAGCTGTTTGACAACTACTCTTTCAAGGATTTTTGATATGAAAGGAAGGTTGGAGATTGGCCTATAATTATCTAAGACTGCTGGGTCTAGAGATGGCTTTTTGAGTAAAGGTTTAACTGCAGCCACCTTGAAGGCCTGTGGTACATAGCCGATTATTAGAGATAGGTTGATCATATATAAGATCGAAGAATTAGTCAATGGCAGGACTTCTTTGAGCAGTTTTGTAGGAATGGGGTCTAAAAGACACGTTGATGGTTTGGAGGAAGTAATTATTGAAGTTAACTCAGAAAGATCAATTGAAGAAAAAGAGTCTAACTTAACATCAATGGTACTAAGAGTAGCTGTAGATAATATTAAATCTGTGGGATGATTATTGGTAATTTTTTTCTCTAATGATAAAAATTTTATTTGTGAAGAAGTTCATGAAGTCATCACTAGTTAACGTTAAAGGGATGTTTGGCTCAAAAGAGCTCTGACTTTTTGTCAGCCTGGCTACAGTGCTGAAGAGAAACCTGGGGTTGTTCTTATTTTCTTCAATCAGTGATGAGTAGTAAGCTGTTCTGGCTTTGCGGAGGGCTTTCTTATAAAGCAACAAACTATTTTTCCAGGCTAAATGATGATCCTCTAAATTTGTGACACGCCATTTCCTCTCCAGATTACGAGTCATCTGCTTTAGGGTACGTGTTTGAGAATTATACCACGGGGTCAGGTACTTCTGATTAGAGACCTTAGTTTTCACTGGAGCTACAGTATCCAGAGTCGTACGTAGTGAGGAGGTGAAATTATTAACAAGATAATCGACCTCTGTTGGGGTAGCGTTCAGATAGCTGCTCTGCTCTGTGTTGGTACAGGGAATTGACGATGATAACAGTGGCTGGATTATATTCTTAAACTTAGTTACAGCGCTTTCAGAAAGACATCTACTTTGATAAAGTCCACTCTCCACTGCTGTGTAATCAATTATTGTAAATGTAAATGTTTTCAAGAAATGATCAGACAGGAGAGGGTTTTCAGGAAACACTGTTAAATGTTCAGTTTCTATGCCATATGTTAAAACAAGATCTAGAGTGTGATTAAAGTGGTGGGTGGGTTCTTTTACATTTTGAGAGAAACCAATTGAGTCTAACAACAGATTAAATGCCATGTTGAGGCTGTCATTTTTAGCATCAACATGGATGTTAAAATCACCCACAATAATTATTTTATCTGAGCTCAGAACTAAATTAGATATAAAGTCTGAGAAATCAGACAGAAACTCTGTGTAAGGCCCAGGTGGACGATAGATGATAACAAGTAAGACTGGTTTCTGAGTTTCACAGCTGGGGTGGACAATGTTAAGCATCAGGCTTTCAAATGAATTAAAAGTCTGTCTTGGTCTTTCATTAGTTAATAGACTGGTGTGAAAAATTGCTGCCACACCGCCCCCTCGACCTGTGCTTCGAGATTTCTGGTAGTTAGAATGACTCGGGGGTGTTGATTCATTTAAACTAACATAATCATCCTGCTGCAACCAGGTTTCTGTAAGGCAGAGTAAATCAATTTGTTGATCAATTATTAAGTCATGTACTAACAGAGACTTGGAGGAGAGAGACCTAATATTTAATAATCCACATTTCACTGTTTTACTCTTTGGTTCAGATGTGGATACTGTATTGTTCTTTCTTTGTAAATGTTTAAGTTGTTTGTTGCTGGTTTTTAGTTTGTTTTTTGTCTTTTTGGAAGCTGACACAGTCTCTATGGAGATGGGTTTTTGGGGGGGTAGCAGGAGGAGAGAAGCTGCAGAGAGGCGTCTAAGACTGCAACTCTGCTTCCTGGTCCCAACTCTGGATAGTCATATTTTGAGGGGTTTAATAAATTTGTCCATATTTCTAGAAATGAGAGCTGCTCCATCCAAAGTGGGATGGATGCCATCTCTCCTAACAAGACCAGGTTTCCTCCAGAAGGTTTGCCAATTATCTATGAAGCCCACATCGTTTCTGGGACACCACTCAAACAGCCAGCAATTTAAGGAGAACATGCGGCCAAACATGTCACTCCTGGTCTGATTGGGGAGGGGACCAGAGAAAACTACAGAGTCCGACATTGTTTTGGCAAAGTTGCACACCGATTCAATATTGATTTTAGTGACCTTTTAAAATGATACTCCAAACAACAGAGACTGAGGTGTAACTTACTGAAATATTGAGAACTGGATACAAATAAATTGTACAGATATTATTATCTTATCTAGTTGTTGCACAGTTTAAACAATGAAGATGGGGATTGATTGGTCCAAGAATGACCTTATCACATGGCTTAATTCAGCTGTCTTTTCTTACGAGGATCTGTGATTAGAACTGATAGTCATGGTTTAAACAGGGGGTTTAAAAATATCGGAAATGAGTAAGTCCAAGTAGCAACATCAAGATAAAGTCTGACCCATGATTGTTGGAACATAATTTTTGCTAAAAAAAAGTTTTGGTAGCTTGAATGTTCCTGTTCATGTAATTACGACAGACGTGTGAGGTTAACAATTAAAATTCTAGCATTTAAAAAACAAAGATTCTTGTACACAAAAAACATTCTAGCATCAGAACAAGCTAACAATTAAACTTGTTAACTTGTTAAGCACATGTGCTAACTCCTACATTATAGAAACATGTCATGTTGTAGCTATCTTTCAGTCCATTTTATTTAATAATTTTATTTAAAAATTAGCAATAATAATTGGTTACAATTATTATTAATTGTAACCACTTAATAATTGTAACCAATTATTAATTGTATATAACATAAAAATCCTCGAACAATTAATGCATTTCCATAGTGTAAGTGTTAGCAGGTTTGCATTATATAAATGCTCAATTTGCAACCAAGAGGAAAGCTAGCCTAGCTTGTTGTCAGGGGGTCCCAACCTAGTGTTATCCAGCTGATAATCCCAAACCCAGATTAATGTCTGTACTAAATATTTACACAGTTCAGTATATAACTGGTGGTCAGCAAGTGGTCTACATCAGCAGTCCCCAACCTTTTTTGCGCCACGGACCGGTTTATGCCCGACAGTATTTTCACAGACCGGCCTTTAAGGTGTCGCGGATAAATACAACAAAATAAAACTAGTACCAGTACCGAAAAAAGAAGATTTATTCATAACACACGCGAAAAGACCCAGGAAAACCGAGTTAACGATAAAAACAATAACAAAATAACGCTTAAAACGGATAAAAACCCCTGAAAACCATACATTTCACACCTGAGCCTCAACTCTCGCGGCCCGGTACCAAACGACTCACGGACCGGTACCGGTCCGAGGCCCGGGGGTTGGGGACCGCTGGTCTACATCATGTAAATATTACCTGAATGCAAATTTATTTACTTGTTCTTATACTACACCCCCCCCCCCCCCCCCAAAAAAAAAAAAAAAAAAAAGCAGCTTCTAAAATATATATTAATTGAACAAGTTAACATTGCTTATCAGATTTTTGATTACTGGAATTAATGAAGAAAACCAGATCAACCTTTTCCCAGTTGTCCAGTAGTAACTCCTCTTGTCATGGTTCAAAGGTCATCCACAATGATCACATTAGACTGATTTTTCCTTTAAGTCGCATTTTTAGGAGAGGAACCCCGGTCTTCTTTTTCTGAATTGTTTCATTTTATGTAATGATCTGTGTTTGTAGAGTTTAATCAAAGCTTTTTAATGAGCTATTTCACATATTTAAAAATTATTCACCTTCCCTTCACAGATAATTCAATATCCGTGACAAGAAAAAGAATAAAGGGGGTAAATGTCCAGTTTAACCTCCATGGTAAATTTAGTAATCCTTTCAGGAAAATGAGATACTAGGCTGTAATTGCTTGAGAGTGATTATAACTTTTATTTTGAAGCCTTTGAAAGAGAATGAAAATGAATCACCATTACACTGCCATGATTGGTCTGTTCTTGTCATCAACTGGATAATTGTTCACAAGTTCATGATCTCTCTACTGTACTAACTGAATTGGTTTTGGAAATTAAAATTGCTGCTCTTTCCACACAATCCTATCCTACTGAACCACCTCTGCATTAATTCTGAGCTTGAGCGCAAAATTTCCAGGAACATTATTTCATCATTATGTCCACTTAATTCATACGGCTGCATATTATGGTGTAATTTACATTAAACAAACTCATATTTTGCTCACACTTCAGTGTAATGATACATGCAAGATATAGGAATTTTAAATTAAGTAAAATGTAACTTGTACATATTAGGATATAGTTAGAAGATGTATGGTTCCCCCCTATGTACTGCTTATATAATTTTACTGTAATTTTTCATTCTTCATAAAACATTCCCGAGAAAATTACATTGCTTTTTTATATTTAAATGCATCTCTAATTTTAAGGAAAATAAGCACTTTTCTTAACCCATTGTTGGGATGATTGCAAAAGACTGGGAGAAAGAGGACTCTGTCTGCGGCCAGTGAATTGAATGGAGGTCTTCTCCAGCATCTTTGCCTGATAGCAGAACTGATGAGGACAGCAGACTTAGTACTGCAGCAATCTGGCCTCATCCAGACAGGCTCCATGGACATCAGCAATGAGATCTCCATTACTCTGTTAAACTGTATCTGAGAACGGAACCTCACTATTATGTCAATGTCAGGGGCTTAATGCTGATTCATACAGCCGCCCAAATCCCAGATTAACCTCCAAGCTGGAAGACCTTTTCCTGCAGAAAACTGCATGGGCAATTTTGTGTCTAGAAGGAGATTTTATTTTGATAGCAGAGGCAGACAGGCAGACAAAGGTGCATAAACTCAGATATCTGTATTGAAATAAACAATTACGCAACCACACAGACAGATAATTACCGAAGCATTCAACAGCATTTATCTTGTTTTAGTTATATTCATTTTTTAAAGGATATACTGTGCTTTAATAGTACAACTTTTAAAATAAAAAAAGGTAAGATATCATTTTTTTAAAAAGTGATTTGAATCATCATGTGATTTGAGTACAGCATTAAAAAAAATATTATGTTCTTGGCTACATTTTAAAATGCTGCCAAATGTCAGAAAGAAAGAAAGAAAAAAAGACCTGAAACAACATTGTCCTTGCTCAAAGATAATATAGGGAAATCCGAATCACTATTGTTAAAGTGAGCCTTCTACTGTATGCTGCAGTGCACCCCCACCCTGGCCTGGCTTCTTGGGCACGAAGAGCTGCAGTGTTCCTGTAAGAATGAGTATTAGGGCCATTGGGGGTGTGGAGCACTGGCAGTGGGGTAGCATTCAGCTGAAAGCCCTTGTGTGCCGCCCAGTGGTATCAGTATTCTTATATAACTTAGCATTGCTGTGATGTGTGCTATATAGCTATATATATCTATTGTGTATGTACATTGTTTGGCTTTGTGGTGTTTTTACAGCATACTAGTGCAGGCATGCATACAGTGGTGCTGTAGATTGAGGCACTCCTCGTGAAGTTGCAGAATTGTTTGGGCAGGTTTTGTAGCTGTAACACGTTGAGACATGGCATGAGAAATTGCGATGTATCTTGTGCGAATCAGCGAACTGCAATCTTGCTGAATGAATAGGTGTTTGTGGAAATGGGTATGTGGTGAAAGAAGTGCAATACAACAATCAAAAACATGAAGGCACGAGATGAAAGTTTCTTCCCTGGACAATGGCTTGAAGGGTTTATTTGAAGAAATTAGGGTTTGGTGAATGACGGGCTCTTCTTGAAAGATGTGGCACATCACAATAGCACTTAGCCTTGAGAACGTTCAGACTGTAAGATGTGATTTAGATTTCGAAATTCGTTAGAGATCATTGATATAGAGTCTGGGTAGCCCAGTTGCTGAACAGTTCATGTCGCTGCCCACACCCGCACCACTCTGCCCTCAGGGATATATTTTTACCTTCTTGTTTGATTGAGCTTACATCCATTTCCCATTTTCATGATCTGAATCATCTGTGTTTTGAAGAATCCAAGTTTTAATCCATTTCATCACTGTCTGGAGCAGATTTAGCAGACCCATTAAGACAATATAAACAAATGTAGTACAAATATATACAATAAACATGGTAGACTTGGATGATTGAACTCGATTTCTCTTCAAAGTGTATTTGTTTTAGTTTATTTATTTATTGATTTTAGCTCATCTAATCCTTTTCAGAATGGAAATCAAGACAGACCTGCAAATAACCTGACCAACCAAATCAGCACCATTGCTTTAGTTTAAATGCCAAGCCTGACCTTGAAGAATGATTCCAGTTATCATCAAGAACTAATTTCCGTGCACCTTTTCCATTTCAGTGACAATGTTCTGAATTGCTTCAGTTTTAGGCAGCTCTAGTTTACCAGGTGCATTGCTTTCAAACACACAATGACAGCTGAGGCGGTCTTCAGTAACTGACCCATAAGGTAATTACACCTTGTTCTTTGCACAAAACGAGAGATCAGCATCTTTTGAAAGGCTGTGATTGAACTCATATATGCTATATAGCATTCTTTACTTCCACTTCCTGTTTTCTGATATGTTCACATCACAGAAAGCTTTAGTTGTTCTTTTAAAGCATGTTTTAAATTA
Organism: Neolamprologus brichardi; assembly: GCF_056152115.1. Lineage (NCBI taxonomy): Eukaryota > Metazoa > Chordata > Actinopteri > Cichliformes > Cichlidae > Neolamprologus > Neolamprologus brichardi. Next base: position 23,358,083 of record NC_142105.1, read on the forward strand.
GAAAGACATCCTCAAATGTGTGTGTGTGTGTGTGTGTGTGTGTGTGTTATTCATTCTTTTAAAAGTCAAAATACATTTTTAAACAATTGTTAATAACCTCAATTGATGATTTTCAACATGAAACGTGGCCTGTATACTGCATACTGTACCAATTATTATCTTTTGTAGTGGCTGTATATGGAGTCCATATTTCATAAAAAAATATCATTATTGGTAACTAAGGTAATGGGCTCTTGAGTTCAACTGCTGGAAATACCTTATATGGACAAAAGCAGAGCGCCACCTGCACATTGCAACTGCAGGCACTGCTTGGCTAATGGAAACCCATGCCATGAAGCTTCTGGTGTACAGTTTTTCTGTTGATGTAATAACAGAGTTACTGAGTATTTATTGACTCTACCCACAAGTTGCTGTGGTTCCTAAGTGCTTCCACTTTGCAAGAATAACACATATCATTGACTGCGGAATATCTAGGAGGAAAGAAATTTCACCGCCCGATTTGTTGCAGCGATGACACCCTATTAGTTAGTTAGTTAGTAGCTGTTTAGACTGAACCATTCCTTCACAAATGCTTGTAAAGGCAGAGTGCATTTCAAAGATTAAAAGGTGTGGCCCAGTGCTTTTGCCTACATAATGTATATTGTATAGCTTTGGTTCTTTAGGAGAGATCAGACCTCTGGATTGTTGTTTCCATTACTTTACAGACAAAAGAGGGAGCACTTCACTATTGGAGATATTTTAATGTAAGCTTCCAGCCTTGATTATCCTAATTCCTTACAGTCACGCCCCACCCCCAGTCTCTGGACATTCAGCATGCATTTACTATTAATATGAATTCCTATAAATGTGGCAAACAGTTCAAACCAAGATTGGATACTCTCTGGGAAGACCAGCACCTTATCAAGATTTCATTTTAGAATGATAATGACAAATGTAATTTCTTTGAAATGAACTTCAGATTCATTATGACACTCTTCCTGATATGAGTTCAAGAACATGGTGTTAAATTCCTGCCTGTTGGTCTGTTATTGATTCATATCTCCGAAGCTCAGTTCTAAAATCAAAGACAATGAGAGATAGCTTCCCTTGATGCAGCGGGATGCTAGATGAACTAATTTGCTTTGACAAAAAAGATTGCTAATATTTTCTGACATGTATGTTGGCATGCACTTTTTATCTACTTTGCATTTCCAAGTCAGATTAATGAGAGCTAAGGCGTTGTCAGTGGATTTATCAGGTTGACTTTGAGCTTCAACTTCAAGAGACAGCCATGTAGCTTTTATGAAAAAAAGAAAAATTGTCTCTGTATTGCATAAGGGAACTAAGAGCAGGAGCTAGTTTCTGGATAAAGTGGGAAATGAATCCATAAGAAGCAGCTCAGCAAGCACAATTGGAACTAAGACATGGTATATTATAGGGCACGTGCTGCAAGGTCATGGAGATCTTGGTCTTGGCATAAGCAACACAGACACAATGACATCCACAAAAAAGAAGAAAAAGAATTTAAAAAGGCAAAGATGATATGTAAGTGAGAAGGACTGCAAAGAAAAATTAGTATTTGTGCCTATAGATGTGATGTTTGAAGATGGAAGCATACTGTTCAAAAATTAGTATGCTGAAAACCCTATGTACTAGATCCATTAGTGCATCAAAACATTGTCCCAATACCAAAGTAGCTTTCGTTAGTGCAGTGGTCCAATGAAATATTGTACACCCTTCCTGATTCCAGAGTTTATTCTCTATATATTGACTTTCCAGTGCCGCTGAGCAGGTCACATTATGCAAAATATTCCCAGAGCCTCATTTAATTCAGTTTTTGAACTACTGAATTGGCTATTTAATTTCAAAATGAGCCAGCTGTTCCATTACTGTGTGATTAGCAGTAAAATCCTGTGTCTAAAATTCTGAGTTGAAGCTATGAGGTTCGGCCGACCCATTAAACTCTGATTGCTGGTTCAGTTCAATGCTGTTCCTCAACTGCTGAATGGTAAGTTGAAAAGCAGCAGCGTCTGCTATTTTATTGAATGTTGCAGCAGAGAATGACTTGTGTTTTGAAATTTAAATCACAATTATGTAGACTGCGAACAACTGTAGCTATAGGTGGAGTAACTGCGGTATGCTGGATGAGGTATTGTTTGATCAGTGCTGCAAGCATGCATAAAGTTTGCATTGGTTTGATGAGACTTTAGACACTTCATGCTGAATCTCTAGAACATTTTTTTTCTTGCTCCTCTAGTGCAACCAAATTTATTCAGGTTCCTTATTAACAGTGTTGGGGAGTAACGGAATACATGTACCGCCGTTACGTATTTAAAATACAAAATATGACTAACTGTATTCCGTTACAGTTACCGTTTAAAAAGGTGGTATTTAGAATACAGTTACTTTGTTGAAATAAATGGATTACACGGCGGTACTTCCCTGTTTCATATTGTGGCGGGTCAGGACTGTTTGGGTTTTGTTTGACAGCTACGTTCTGTTGTTCCAAGCAGCAGCGTTACGGTTGCCATGGTTACAGGGTGACGCTCTCTCTCTGCGTGTTTCCTGGGTGAGAGAGGCCTTTTTGTTGTTGTTGTGCTAAGCTAATAGGCAGAATGCTACAGGTATAGCTCTAAAGCATGTAGCATCATAGGCAGTGTAGTCCGTGCTGCAGGGAGAATGGACTGTCATACACGTTATGTGTCTGTGAACGAGGGAGGGAGAAAAAGGAAAAGTACGAGGAAAAGGAAAAAACGGGAGCTGGAAGCATGTAAATATAATAATTACCACTGCAGCCAAGAAGAGTGCCTGACGAGCCCAGCTGTAAGTAAGCTATTAAGACTCGACTGTACACCGTGTTCGTGTTTTCCTCTGAAACAATAAGTTCCGTTGGAGCAGCCTTTCAACGCCTCTCTCTGTCTCTCGCTAGCAAAGTTGACCCAGACAACAAAGTAAAGCTAGTTTTTGGCTACGAGCCCGACACAGAACCCACCATATTAGCCAGAGGTCCCTTTACTACGGTTCGGAGCCGCGGACCTTCAGTAACAGTAATAAATCACAGCAATAGTACATTCATGTAGTTGTAAACAGCATGATAATATATTAAGTAATCCAAAGTATTCAGAATACGTTACTCTCATTGAGTAACGTAACGGAATACGCTACAGAATACATTTTGGGACATGTATTCTGTATTTTGTAATGGAATACATTTTAAAAGTAACCTTCCCAACACTGCTTATTAATGATTAAATGAGAAATGGATGGTTACAGCAAATGTTGTATTATGGTAAATGTAAAATATATTCACCATAATATCACTTTTTTCAACCCCATTTAGTGAAATATTTTCTATAGGGACCCCACAATGTAGGCAAAGCACCCCTGTAATTACTTATTGATGTAACTGCATTTGTTTTCCCATTGGTCTTTTATCGTAATAGGAAGTTGGACACTAAAAAATGAAGTGTATATTATATACTATTTAATCTTTTCAAACCTTGATGCTTTTCATTTTAAAAAGTGGATGCAAAATATGCCCCTTCCACACATTCACTCCTTTCCATTAATCTGACAGCTTCTAAATGCTTGTTTCATGTCTGAATGAGCACCCTGGTCAGTTTTCCATAAAAGTCAAACTAGTTCAAATGCTAATTGGTAAGATTTACATATCATTTTAAAAACTTTCTAAACAGCATACATTTGGACAACATGCAGTCGCAGAATAAGTGTTCGCAAGACAATGACGCCTGGTGTTTGCCTTGCATGACTCATCATATGCTGCTCAACTCATTAAAAAGATGGAAGCTGTGGAGAATGCAGAAACGCTAGAATAATAATCTTTGTTGTGGTAAAACATTAACAGAAGCAGCATGTCGTTGGAACATTGTGTCTCAATTTATTTCTTTCCTACAGCAATATACAACAGGAGGATCTATTCAAGAGCATCTCCAAAGTCAGAACGGTGTACACATTTACACAAGCGGGGACGTCAACAGTCACTTTGTTAATTAACCTGCTTTAAATAAAATGCCACCAACATTGAGACAGGCTCAATCTATGATGTTCACTTCAGACAGGTGAGTTGTTACATAGATCCACACTTTTTAAACTACACTTTAATACTTTTCTGATTTCATTTAGTGTAAAACACTCCGTCGGTTCATAGGTATACCTGTTCAACTGCTTATAAGCAAGACTGAGAAAGAAAAGTGATTTAAGTTAATTTAAACATGGTTTTTAGTGCCAGATAGGCTGGCTGGTTGGGATTTTTCCCACATAACCATCTCTATGGCTTACCGAGAATGGTCCAAAAGACAAAAAAAAAAAAACCTGACTTGCTGATGTCAGAGTATAATGGCCAGACATCTTTGAGCTGATCGGAGGGCAACAGTAACTCAAATAACCACCCATTACAACCAATGTATGTAAAAGAGCATCTCTGAATGCACAATCCTTTGAAGCTTCAAGCAGAAGACCACACCAGGTGCTACTAATTTCAGCTAAGAACAGGAAACTGAGCATGGGCGCACCAAAACTGAACAACAGAGAACTGGATAAAAGCCTGCTTGGTGTGATGACTTTGATGCGATGGATGGTAAGATTTGAATTTGTAGGCAACAAGGAAGCCTGAAACCATCCTTCTCTACATACTTCAGGCTGCTTCTGGTGGTGTAATGGTGTGGGGGCACCATTTGTTGGCACACTTTGGGGCCCTTGATCAATGGTCATGACAATTTGCATATTAATGATCAACAAACTGACGTCACAGCCTATTATTCATCAGTGATGCTAGTTTTAGTCATGGTGCAAGGTACTGTTTGCATGGTTGGGGAAATCTACAGTCATCTAATACTGAAGAAATCACTTGGATGAGTGATAAAACGTTACTCCCACTGAAAAGGCTACATCCAGATGCATAGAATCAACTTTTTGGGATTTCCTTACCTGGATGATGGAGCATACATCAAGAAATTTGGGTCCCTTCAATACCAGTTTATCATTCTTCAGTCATAGCCTATGTTGTGGAAATTTTAACAATAACCTGCAATACACCCAGTGAGCATTTTGAAGTGGTTTAATAACATATATGGAGAGAAACATCCCAGCCAAACACTAGGATCATCTCTGAAATTTGGCCGCCACCCTCACATCTTATATACACCCACACAGACTCTCTCAAACAAAGAACATTCCACAGCAAATTACGTATCCCTATAGCTTCAATCCAGCTCATCCTTGACCCCATCCCACTCTAAGAAAGGTTACGACCACCGGTCACCTCCCTTGAGTAGGGTGTCTGGAGATCTTTAAGTCTACAATGGGTCCACTGTGAAGTGCAATAAAACTTGGGGCCCAATTGTGATAACATTCTACATGCATGCATACAACTGGTTACAGGAGTGATGCTGCTATACTAAAGTGAGAAAGTGATGTTACTATTACTAATGTGATATAATTAAAATATATGATTAATACATTAGAAAAGAAATCTGCGAGTACACCTACCTGACTGTTGCTGACCATGTCCATCTCTTTATGGCCAAAGCTCAGATTATCTCAAACTGGTTTCTTGAACATCACAGTGAGTTTACTATACTATAATGGCCTCCATAGTCACCAGATCTCAATCCAATAGAGCATCTTTGTAATGTAGTGGAATGGGAGATTCACATCATGGATGTGCAGCCAACAAATCTGCAGCAACTTTGTGATGCTATCAAGTCAATATGGAGGAATATTTCCAGGATTTTGTTGAATCTATATCATAGAAAATTAAGGCTTTTCAGAAGGCCAAAGGGGATCAAGTCTACCTAATGAAGTGGAATGTGTGTAGGAGTGAGCTGTCATGATTATATATAGCAGTTGCATCTGAAGAAATGTCACCTCTTTACCTTTCTAAATTCAAGGTAGCATTTCCAATCTCATCCATGATGGCAGGACTTTCTCTAACATTGTAATGGGAAAAATGTATGTTAAAATGACCTATGAATGTTAAATTGCCATCACTTCAACAGACTGATGAAGGCAGCAATGTTGTGTACGCCATGTCTGAAAAGGGCTATGTGTGGGGCTACTGACTATAAGCTCTTTCTGTCAGCATCAGCAGATAATAGAATAAATTTCTTCTATTAAATATATAGCAATTTGCAGTGATTTTTTTGTTACTGCACCGTAAAAATCCTCCACTGTGCAGAAAATAAAATGTGTGATATGTTGAAATACAGTTAGGATTACAGCTCAGAGGATTAGGCTAAACCAGCTGAGCTCGTCTAAGAATTACATGTTAAACATTACGGGTAAGCGTGTTCAGGTGAGATTGTTTATTATTATCCATTTCAAAACACCCCTGACAAAAATAAAATGGAGAAAACCTACAGCCCCTCTGGTGCGTATGAGCTTTATCTGATGAGAGACAGAAAAAGTACGGTTCAGCAGATTCGAGCCATTCATCACTTGCTGCTGCACCGGTGGGTTGTGTCACCAGCTAGAAAGCTGTAAGAGTTTGGAGTGAACCTGCAAAATTTAGTTGTTTATTTTTAAAAAGGCAAAGGGTTTAAAATAAGTGCTGAAAATCCGCACTTGCTCTCTTCTCCCTGGCCGGTTTTGGATTGTGTGTTTGTTGTGGTGGACAGAATGATAATGAAGAAGAATGGCATGCAGGGCTCAAGGCTGTTTGATTGGATGGGTGACTGTAAATCCCGGGGTAAAAAGTCCCAAAAAGCAGACTTGGCTGAATTGTTTGACTCCGCTGTTCTCGCTGTGCATGATATTCAGAATTACCAGTTTTGCCAAAGCATAATTGGTAAAATGGGTAATAGTCATCAATGTCACATGACACTTAAAAAATATTGAGTCAATCTCACTAGTCATGCTCAATTTTTTTCTCATTTGAATGAAATATAATGTAAATATAATGCAGTATTTTTACAATATTATATTAATATTACAATATTAATTTAATAGATTCCAGAAGATAACGTTAAAACAAAGTTACATAGTCGTTTAAAAAAGATCCGAGTTTTGGAGGCTGCGGTGCCCCATATCCACTTTGGTGATGGAAGGGTGCATAATGCCCTGTGACAGCTATGAAATAAAGTAAACCCAACCCTGCTGTGAGCAAGTATTTATCTATAAAGCCTAAAATTTTGATGGCACAAACATTCAAAAATGATGACAAGCTCTCTATTTTTTTTTCATCTTGAACAAAATATAATTTCATGCTGGATTAACTACATATTGACCAGAAGTAAGAAAGAATAATATATGGGCACAACCGAAGCCTCTGGGCTTGGAGATCTTCATCAATTCATTGCATTTCAGCACATGGCGGGAAAAAGAAAAGCGAGACAGGGAGTGAGTGACGAGAGATGCACAGATGTGAAGTAAAGTGAGTCTGATTTTGACTTGTGACCTGAGGCCTGCCGCGTCCTTAATCTAGAGACATTACTTCTGACGCTGCAGTCTACACTGCCCCACACATCTATGATTAAATCCCACTATTTTACATTTTAATTGCTTTATTACCATGATAGTTCAGCATGTAGGAATGACTTATAGGTCTACGATAGTAAGATTTCCCCTGCATAAGCTCCATTACAAAGGCACAGATAGCTGCATTATGAGAAACCTGCATTATGAGAAACCTGCAATCATTCAAGCAAAATCATGTTACAAAATCGGATACTGCCGTGTCTTTGTCTTTGAATCTACTTACAAACGGCAAGTTCAGATTTTGAAGTAGATAAGTGCACTTAGGTTCCACCTTTTATCTTTTTGTCCTGTAACACACTGTCCAAGCCAGTGCTGAAATATTCCAGCAATCTGTATTTTCACGCCATGCAACAGTGTTCTTTCTGTTCTTTCTTTTGATATATTCATGGAAAAAAAATATTCTGGGAGGTCTTGAATGATTACTGATCCATGAGTCACAGATAAGTTCAAAACAAAACTCTGGGGAAAGTGTTCATGGACATGTTACTTGATTGCGTTACACCTGACCTAACATAAAAGTTTATCATATTCTATCATTCAAAAAAGCAACAATTAAAAAGTGCACTGTGTAATTTTTCTTCCATTTTTAATAATTGGTTATCATAAGAGTATTTCAAAACCCTGAAATGAGCAGTTGTTGTCAAGAAAATTTCACAACTCGAAAAACAGTTTGTACTTTTGCGTGTCAGAACTACGTTTCTCTCTCTTACCTCAATACTGTGCATTTATGTCTGAAAGGACAAGGCCAGTCACACACTGTCAGTGGAAGTAGTGAAACTGGCATTCAGTTGAACGCAAATATAAATACTTGTATCAAAGGTACATGACACTCTTAGGCTAATTACACAAAAGCGTGTACTATACCTATATGTAGTGTGTCTTCACTGTCTGTGCTCTGTTCTAAGTTTATATATTTTTTCATTGTCTGTTTTTTGATACATACAGTGTCAGGAGTGATTTGCAGTGAAAGCTGCTGTGATGTACAGCAGGTTTGGAGACGGTGGCATTGACAAAAAAGACAGGAGGTGGACCTGGAAGTGACAGACCTGAAGATGCTTTGATTTTCATTGGGAGTGACCAGGATGGACAAGATGAGAAATGAGCACATCAGAGGGAGTGCTCAGGTTGAGTGGTTTGGAGACAAAGTTAGAGATGCAAGGCTGACATGATTTGGACATGTGTAGAAAAAGGATAGTGAATATATGGTGGAAAAGGATGCTACAGATTCAGCTGCCAGGCAGGAGGAAAAGAGGAAGACCGCGGAGAAGATTCGTGGAATAAGTGATGGTTGGTGTGAAAGGAGCTCTAGGCTGTTTGTTGGAGCCAGTCGAGCACAGGGGAGGATGCTAGGGATAGGGGGAGATGGAGACAGATGATCCGCTGTGGCGACCCGTAAAGGGAGCAGCTGGAAGAAGAAAAAGGAGATGATGTATCATCTTGACTTTTTTAAACCTTTGCGTTTCATTTTTGTGTCTAAACACTTTTTGCACTACATTAGGCCTTCATTCTTTTGCAGTGCTATTATGTTTTGAGTATTACATTAAGAGTAAGTAATATTTTTCTCCCCTTTTTTCAAAAGTATGTAACTGCTAGTGCAGTGGTTCTTAACCTGGGTTCGATCGAACCTTAGGGGTTCGGCAGAGCCTCCACCGTGACATGCACGGCTCATTTTGTGCACCAATAAAAAACATATCTATGTCTTGAATTTGAAACAAATCATATTTTATTTTTCACTAAAAAGGGGTTCAGTGAATGCGCATATGAAACTGGTGGGGTTCGGTACCTCCAACAAGGTTAAGAACCACTGTGCTAGTGCTATATTAAAGTGTATTATTTGGGTTGTAATTTTTAAAATCAGGCTGCAGTAATGAAAATGACGTGGCTGGGGTGGTGTGTGGGGGCGGGGGGGGGGGGGGGGGGGGGCAGATGGATGTGCAGAATATTAGATGAAGCAGATATGTCTTACGGGTGTAGAAGAGAAACTGAATCACAACACACTGTTGTGGTTCAAACACAGAAAAAACATCATGGGGCTTTTTGGATCATTAAACATCTCCAAACATTCGCTGTGTTGTGAGAAAATAATTTCACAAATATTAGAATACATTCATTCATCACCAGTAAAATGATGTTATCAAACACTGCTGTCAACTTGAAAATAGATCAAATAGAATTTGGTTTTGTAGATTGTATTAAATTGATAAAACATTTGAAAAATCAACCAAATGCTTCCTTTTTTTCTACTTTTTCTACTGAATATGAACTTGCTGTGCCGCATGGCTTCAAACTGCTGAAACTGAAACATTTTGTTATTTTTAGTTTCAATAATATCCTTTAGGTGAAGCCAACAAAACCTAATGAGCTTTGACTTTACTATACAGGGATTTGAGCAAGTGTTTTGCATGCAGAGTGGCGTTGTTTAGAGCTTTCTGTCTTTGTGAAAAAGCTCGGGCTACTTCAGAGGCTTAAGGGGGTGGGATGACTGATTCATTTCAGATTGTATTTATTCACAACAGCCCAACATGTACAACAACCAGACCTCCATCTCTATGTCTAGCAGACAGTAAATGCTTTTTTTTGCAATGCAACATCTGTGCTGTTAGCTCTGCTTAAGAAGTTTATAACTTCTCATTATTAAATTTGAGGTAATGCAGGTTGAGCTTTGCTAGCTGACCTCAAAATGCTCCCTTTGTATTTTAGACTGTATCTCCCACTGTTTTTTTAATCTGCATTTTATTTCACTTAAAACAAGGTTGATTTAATGGAAATATGTGATTTCTATACTACAGCTAGGAACGACTGAGGGAATTCTGAAAGTGTATTGGTGCTACATATAACTTGTCCCGAAATGACCGCAAACGGCAGATGACAGCATGTCAAAGTGAAAAATAAAATACCAGCAAAGCACGTTTTGCTAAAGATCCTTAGTTAATGTAAAAGAAAGCACTGCTAAATAATTGAATCAGACTGATTGCAAGCGCTACAGTCTACACGAAACCATTTTTTAAGGCAATCTCAAGTTCATAACTGCTTCACAGTGAAATCTGAATTCATCATGGCATTGTCAACATGTTCTGTTATGCGTCTTTTTATTCCTCTGCATCTGTGTTCACACAAAACAATGCTGATGGCTTGAAGGCGACAGACATCATGCACAGTAACACATTATGACTCGTCGTGGCCCCACAAGAAGAGGAAAAATATGGGCAATTATCATATCTCTACCAACGGAGTGAACAATTTTCATGATCACCAGCTGCCGCCTGCTAGCGTGTACACCTGTCTAACTAAAAGTCACATGCATAGTGTAAGCCTCAGTGGCAGTCCATGGCTCTGTGCCCTATGATTGCTCCTAGTTATCCCCAGGTTTCTGCTTAGCTGACAGGCAAGACACACAGGCCAGATGGTCAGAACCCACAACCTGAGCTTTGAGTTTACAAGCCCACTTCCAGAGCTGCCACATAATAATAATAACAATAAAATGGATGATTTAGCAGAAGCTGTAAGTATTAATTTAAAATAATTTTCAATCAGTCCCAAACTCTTGAACAGAATTGAATGTCTTAACCTTAACATCATTAAAATTATATTTTTATATTTACACCATCATTTGCACTATATTAATAGCATTAAATTACTAATGGCTCACTGTAGCAGTTCAGTCTAGCTAGCTATTAGGAATCAGTATTCTGTTTTCTTGTCACTTTGCAATTGTAATCTTTAGGTAGGAGGTTCAGTGAAATTTATGATAGTATTATGGGAGTCATGTCAGAGTTCAACTTATAATCAGGTCATTAAAAAGCAGTTAAAACTTTGTAACATCAGGCTAATCTAATACTAATTTCTTCTTTCAACAAAATCATGTATATTTCTCATCCCATGTCCATGTTTAATTATTGTGATTTCTTTTTAAATATTTTACATATAGTTAAGGGCTTATATCTTTTTTGGGGGGTAAAAACTGGACACTAGTGGGGATATTGATGGTGTCATAAGTAATTCATTGAATTTCAAGTAGGCATAATTCTTCAAACTTCACATCACTATACAAGCCTGAAAACAGAATTTTCCTTTTAGAAGTATTAATAATGGAGGAACTATACAGCAACTTTCTTTCCTTACTTGAGAGACTCAAGACTGCTTTTTTTGAAAAATGAGGAAAATCATTGGCATCCACCAGCCCCAGGTCAAACTCATCAACACGTCCTACGCTGATGAAGAGAGGGGTGAATGCTAATGAAGGTGTCCTTGACTCACATTGAGTTAGGTTATGTATCCTAAGATCATTTAAGAGCAGTTTTATGACACAGTTGCCTATTTGGTGTTACTTTGTAAGCAGTGTTGGGAAGGTTACTTTTAAAATACTTTTAAAATAGTATTCCACTACAGATTACAGAATACATGCATCCTGTTTATACAAATACTTAGGCACTTATGGCAAATTTTTTTCACATCTAAATGTATGTACAATACATTGTATGAAGTTATCTTTTTACACTTGCCTTGAACTGCTGACACACTCTGCTTGTTCCCCTTGAAGATTGTATGATGTCCTTCATCTGAACTGTGTTTCTTCTGTGTCTGCAAGGAAAGCTCATCTCCAAAGAACCACTTAGAGGTTTCTCTGTGCAGGAGGTCATCAAAGCGTGTGATGTCTCCCCAAGGTTCTTTGTCAGGGAGCTATTAATAGGTTCAAGGGGCGTCCTCCAGCCCCCAACAGTCCCACCCACCTACACCCCTTTTGCAACTGTCCACAGATGGGTGCACCTCTGTTGGCGTGCCAAGTGAAAAGGGATGCGCAGCCAGCCATGATGCTGTGTTTAGATGAGAAAACTATGAAGACACTATGCTTGTTCTTTACAGGCAACAAGGCATTTATTTCATCTTTAGGAATTTCAAGACACTGTTACAAAAATATGGTGAGGAGCTAACACTGAATATCATAGGTGAATGTTAGTGAGACTGATCAGTTCTATAAACACGTCAGTGTAATTTACTGGACTTCTTTTTGAATATCGGGTGTATCTCACACAAATATCACTTGTGGATCTACTACCATCAACCAGGCAGAGAGGAAAATACGCAGTGCCTGCTGAAATACAGTACACCATAAAAAAAGAAGTTGCAAAAACTGATGATGTATCAAAGCTTTTATATCAGTCCTTCAGTTAGTTTATATCAGTATGCCAAAAACCAGTAAGAGGATCGAAGTTTTGACTATCTGTGCATAGCTGCAGCCGGCATGCATGTAGCTATGCATAGTCATACTGTGCAAATGTTATAATGCAGATTTTATTTTTAGCATTTTGTGTTTCTTTACTTACACGAATGAACTTCCAAGACTTATAGTTGAATGACATATCTGATGCATGTGTTATTTACATCTGTCATATGTTACAGATATGATGTCTACATATTTAACACATGTTGTGTGTGCATATGTGTGGTTGTGTGTGTGTGTGTGTGTGTTTCATGCCACACGTACATAAAGGCTAAGCTCCACATTCTCGGCATGCAGTTCTCCAATGTCCACTGATGCATCCATGTTATTAAGTACATTATTTCCATGTTAAATATTTGCCCACAGCAGCACCTTGACAGAACTGAATAAGTCAATATTTGTCTTTCATGGCTGTGTGATGGCATCAATATCAAATGAAGAAAACTAAAAGGACTTTTAATACTATAGATTTTGATAACTCTGGGAAAAAAAAAAGGGTGGGGATATTGTCTTTTCTTTTCTTTTAATAGTCTGCTCGCCTTCCATGGAAAATAAACCTTGAAGAATTTTAGAAACATGGAAAATCAACTCCCCCAAAAACAGGTAAAGATCTCTATTCATATTCAAGATATGATTGGACCACTTTGTTGGCATTTAGTCTATGCAACATCACCAACCTAAAGAACATCTAGGTCAGTCTATATATTGAATCTCTCCTACTTTTTTAACACCTAAGGAAAACAAAACTTACCTTCAACAGAAGCTACACCAATCAGCCACAACATTTAAATGGGCAACGAGGTGAATGACATTGATAAGCTCATTTAAATGTAATATTCTACTGAGAAAGCTTGAGCTGTTACATCCACCTGGGTTCCACTTTAACGCATAGCATCCTGTTAAATATTGCTGCAAGGCAATATTTAACAGCTGCAAGGCAACTCCTACCATCCCTCTCCTATAAAACCACCCGACAGCAGCAGCCTCACTCAGTAGGTTGATGCGTCCCATCACATTACAAAACCTGCTCAGGAATGCCTCTATGAACACAGCAAGGAGCCCAAGGCTTTGGAGGCAAACCTCTCACATCCCAGTCCAGCTTATTATTGTTTGTGTTCATCAGTACAAGCTGGATCCAGTGAGGCCCACCCCATCTCCCAATAACTCACAGGAGCCAAATGATTTGTTGCCAACATCCCTGTGCCAGATGCCACAGGACACTCTGAGAAGTCCTGTGTCCAACTGGTAACATAAGGGGAACCGACACAATATTAGGGAAAGTTTGTGGAGGCTAAGTGGGTGAGGTAGGTGTTTTGTTAGTAACACAATGAATGTTACTCTGTGTCATCTTCTTACAGAGTTTATTTATTTTAACATTTCTATTCTGTAAATGCCTGTTGTGTCTTATAAGAAAATTCTTTCATCAAGCAAGAACTGGTTGGATGTTGCCCCTTTTACCGCCTGACCTCTCTTATTAGGGGTCATTAGATTAATAATGTGTGAAGTAGTATTCTGCCACTGACTGACACTTCTCCAGGCTTGCAATTGTAAGCTCAACAATGTATCTAATTCTTCAGAAAGTGAGTGCCAGTGCAAAAATTTTGACTTTGAACATCTATAGTCATCGTCATCATCATCATCTATAGTATAACATCAACATAACAAGATTTAGAGCACATGTGTCGAACTCCAGGCCTCGAGGGCCAGTGTCCTGCAGGTTTTAGATGTGTCCTTGATCCAACACAACTACTTTTAATGGCTAAATTACCTCCTCAACATGTCTTGAAGTTCTCCAGAGGCTTGGTAATGAACTAAGAATTTGATTCAGGTGTGTTGACCCAGAGTGAGATCTAAAACCTGCAGGACACCGGCCCTCGAGGCCTGGAGTCCGACACCCCTGATTTAGAGAATCTGGAGAAATCTCTGTGCACAAGGAACAAGGCTGAAAATCAATATTGGAAGCTGTAATCTTCATGCCCTCAGCTGCCACTGCATTAAAATCAGCCGTGTTTCTGTCATGGACATCACTGCATGGACTCAAGAACACGTCCAGAAATCATGGTCTGTGAACACAGTTCACTATGGCAACCACAACGGCAAGTTAAAGCTCTATCATGATAAGATAAGAACTTATTTGAACATAATCCATGATGATGGACCAAAGGTCATTTAAAATGGGTAAAAATCTTTTGGAAAACATGGAAACAAGGAACAGCATCCTCAAATACCCCCAAAGCACACCCAACTAATGCATTTTTTCATGTAAACATTTGATAGTTATTTTTTGATGTTTTCTATTATGAATAAAATATGGACCGGGAGATTCGCATATCATTACATTTTGTCGTGAGCATTGTACTACAGTATAAGGTATAGTAGGCTGCAATTATGAGGTGGTCCATTAAACTGCACATAAAGACTGCAGGAAGGTTTTGTTAACATTCACTTCATGGTAGAAGGGCTGTATATGAGTGGAAATGCATGAACATATGTTGAGTAACTGATTTTCTCTTGCCCACAGGCTCTTGTAACTCTGTGCCAACTTAAGTCCTTGAACTGCCTTTGCCCGAATCCAAATTTAATTGAGCAAATTCTGGCCCTGTTTCACATGAAATCATGTAGCCTCCTATGGTACACACATTTTTTAAATCTGTGCCAAGCCAGTTAGTGTATCTTAAAAAAAGGGGGAAACATTATTGTCATGAGGAAATCACTAAATCAGTTGTGATGCTGAGCCAAGTAAGAAATTAGTATAGTAAGTAATATGTCTCTCCATGAACAATTTACATAAGTGGACATTATCAGAATACTAATGATACACTGTGGTATGCTCAGAGAGCAAAATGGAAAATATCTCCTTGGCAAGGTCACTCTATACGATGATAAAAACCTGTAGCTCAATAATTAAGTATATTAAAACACAATCAATTAAGAAATATAATTAAAATAGTCCACTGGAATATAACCATCAGTTGACCATTGCATAAGCTAGGGTTAGCCTAATTTGTTAGCAAGAATCTGTCAGTAATGACAGTCATAACCTTGATGCGCTCTTCTTAAACTTCAATTAAGTCTGTGTGATTTCACATATTGTTTCTGCATGTAGATAAGTCTCTGCTGTCCCTGCTTTCATTTTTCATACTTTGCTTGGCAGGTAAAGGACATTGTAATCACAATCGCACTATACGGCATCACTCAGGGGTTTCATTGCGAAAATGGATACCTGAATCATTTTTAACGCACTACAGACTTTTCCTCAGTGTTTGTCCAGATAGTTACGCAGCAGAGCAAAGGTCAAACACTTTTAGAAATTATCATTATCCTTTGTTAAGCAGCTCAACAGTCCTCACCTTTGCCACTGGAGTCTGTTGTTTCGTGGATTATTTTTACTGGGCTTGACTGCTGTCCTGAATGATACTGCTAATTGAAAAAATAGAAAAAACAACCTTTTGGTCTACATCCATGCCTTATCGGGCTGCTGTGTGTAGCGAGGACTTAGAAAGAATTTAACTGGCCCAGCAAACAGTGCCACAATTAATGCCACCAATTCAGTATTCAACAGAACCTGAAATACGGTCAGAATCTCAAATTTGCTTCCATCCACTGTCACGATTTGACCTTATCACCTCAACCCTGACAAATGATATTTGTTTTAGACCTGGTTCTCTGAAAGCCCACAATAATCTCCTCAAGCCCGTCTGTATTCACATCAGTTCCAAAACACAAACTTTTCTTTCTGCCATTTGGCAGCTTGTTCCAAAACTGCAGAGTCGTCTGAAAACATCTGAAAATGGTAACACTTGCACAGAAAGTCCAAAAGCAAAGACAATTTCCCCCTGCTGTGCTTTGGTGCTGAGATGCTACTAGTAAATGACAGCGAATCATGTGAAGAAGCATTAAACTGGCACAGCATTTGAGAAGTAAATATTAGAGTCGATCTGCAGGAGAAAAAAAACACCAAAAAATTCAAAGGAAATTGTTTAGAATTGAGCTGCATCAAAAAATGTCATACTCCCTCCTGTTGCAGCTTAATTGCCTGTCTTTATACCCAAGTAAATGCCTGAATTCATAAATCTCTGCACACCTGAGTTTACAGTACAAAACATTTGTTTATATTTGAGTCTCCAAGTGGAATGACATCATTATGATACTATCTGGGTTATTTTCTCAGTGTGACAAAGCTCACAGAGCCACAGAAGAAATTATACAGCGGTTTCTGGCTTCTGTTCTGACAGCTAAACTGATATTTATGTGCATAACAAAAATCCTATTGCTACAGAAAATTACTTGTCTTGGGAAATACTTGGAGATGTAAGCGGTTTTCAGTTAAAGGACACAGGATATGTTTGGATTTGATGTCGACCATGTATGCACTCTATCATAATCGCTATTGTCACCTCACAGTAACGCAATAATCTTTGCATCAGCATTTGTGCGTCTGTACCTGTGATCGTGTGTGTAATAGTGTAGCTGACAAGCACATAGTAGATTGAAGAACGCCGACAATCTCAATGACTTTTTTTGTAATCCAATGAAAAGGAGGCACTCCATCAAGGAGAAATTGAACGATGAATACGAGTCAAAATGCTGAAATTGTGAAAAGGGCCTGACAAATAATGGGGGAGGGGGCATCAGTTTCAGAATAGGCCCTGTTATTTTCATTAATGTCTAAAGAGGATGGATTTGTCAGGGTGAAATGGAGAGAGCGCAGGCCAGCTCCGTGCATGTTTCCATTCCCATTATTCTGTCATGCTTGTTTCATGGCAGACAGCAGCTCAAAACCTTCACTGCAGTGCTTTTCAAGTATAGTTGCTGTCTAAATCAAGGCTATAGGTGTTACTATAAGAATGAATTGCCAGCTTACATCAGTGAAACACAGATATCTTTCACCACTGCCTCGCTTCCTTCCCCATTTTTCACAAAAGTGTGTCATGAGAGTTCACTTTAATTACAGCAGCTCCGGCACTGAAAAAGAAAATAAATTATTAAGCCGCGTGTGAAGCAGTATATTGTTTCAGCATTCATATGGATACAGATCTGGTAATGCTAAACCTACATATCGTCAGTTTGCTGAAGAGATAAGAGTTTGATGTAAAAATGTTTATACTGGGCGAGCTGGTATTCCAGCTCCGTGGGTGGGAAAACGCTCTTCTCTGTTTTCAAGCAGTTCCACTCTGAGAGAAGGCACCCCTGTGATAGTCGACATGTAAATGTAAATTGTAGGTAGGTGGTTATGCTTTTCTGCTCTCCAGCTGTAGTCTAGATTAGAAGACCAGTGCCACCTAGTGGTGTCATTCAAATCTGAACTCCAAGTTTGTCAGCATGACATCAGCTGATTAAAGCTCAGTCAATCGGTCATTACTACACACTATTAAGCAGTATAAAACTGGTGTGGCATTATTACTCTAATATTACAGTAAAGTAGGTACAGGATGAATATTATACTTGTTTTGTGAGGCCTGTATGCCTCAAAGATTTGCAGGACGGCAGTGGCCCATCTAAAACAATGGCTATAATTAATACAACACAGAGCAGGTTATAGTGCTACATCAACAATAACATTTTAAGGTCAGTGCTTCAGGTGTCTCACCCTTTCTTCCTTTATCTCTGCGTCAAAGTGAAATAAATGACTTGGTCTGGGTCCACGATCCTGCAGATTTGTGATCCCGGGGAACCACTCAGCCATATCATGTTCATCAGAGTAATTATGTTTTGTTGTGCCCACAGAAGTGACTCACAAAAGGACAGCTGCATGTGTTGTTGCAAAATACAGGCGCACGCACGCAGACACAGGCATGCACATCTGCTCTCCATCCAAATTATGCTAGGTCAAACAAAGGGTAAAACCATTAGCAAGCTGAAAGCGCTAATGAAAATTAAAAGTAAGGGAGCGCTGGGTGAATGTGTGAAAAACTTGAATCGGCTTCGTGAAAATCTGATTAAAGAAATGTTAGAGCAAAGCTGTAATCACAGGTGGAATAGAAATAATGTCATGGGAATGAGGACTGCACTGCAAGCAGTGTATTGAGAAGTTCTATAGACTCTGGAAACACCACTAAAAAGCCAACATATTCACGCACACACACACAAGTAAACACAAAAGTACTTTCACCCTTTGAAGCGGGCTCTCAAAGAAATCGAAATCGAAAGAGGCAAATCATAAATTATACATGACAGGTTATTTCCTTTTATACTTTAAATACTTTGTTTGGCACCTTGCAAGGTACTGTAGCAATGAGCTGGTTCAGTGGTTGATAACAGAAAAATGCTTAAATTCTTGACTACAAATTGTCTCGGAGTGCAAATGTGTTTGATGATTGCATTTCAAACCTTCGAACAATATTCAGCAGAGTGCATCGGCTCAATGGGACAAAACTATTTGTCAGCAAAACCTTAATAAACAGAAGCAGCGAATTAGAAACTAAAACTGGTGCACATTTGATCTCTTATGGGGAAATTAAAGGTGCAAATTCGCCACTCAGCGGAAGAACTTCAGCTACGAGCAAGAGTGAGGCTTTTCCCCGGCTGCTGAAATGAATATTCAGAATGAGGAATTGATTGGCCATTATGAGAAACTAGCACTCTTAATTTGCTTGTAGAAATGTGTCAGAAAATAAATTTGCATATATATTGCAAAGGCTTCAAGATATAAGTAGCTTGTGTAGAATTCAGACCAGTTTAGCTGCAACATTGAATTACACCCTAATTTAATCCATCATTTACTGTTGTGAAGGATTAAATTTGGTATTTGAGAGGCCAAAAAGTTTATCAAAGAAAGCTTCTTTTGCAGCAGCTGTCGGGGCCAATGGCAACAGCTCGGCTTCTTTTAAAATCACTGTTGTGCTCAATATATTAGTTCACCATATATATATATATATATATATATATATATATATATATATATATATATATATTTATATATATATATATATATATATATATATATTATTATTGATGTTCCTGTAGAAGTTGAAAACTGTGATTCTGTAGGTTTGGCTGAAACTATGCAGTATCTCCCCTGGTCTCTGACTCCATCTCGTTCTCGCTCTCTCTGTGTTTCTTATCATACTCTCCACCACACACTGTATTGTTCAGCTGATGATGAATGACCATGTAGCTGGAAGCCAAAATGAGCTCTCGCTGAGACCACACGAATGCCGCACTTTCAATACCCCTCCAGAAAGATTCATTACAGTAATTAAAGTTTCTGTTTTCTCACATTCTTCCACAGAAGTCACTCCTTGCAATCATTCCAGACTTAAACAGAAGCAGAGCGCGCTGCCGTTCTGCTGGCATTTGGAGTGGGTGGCTAGACGGCTTTTCTATTTTTATCGAGGTGGACATCAGCAGCTTGGATAATCAACTCCAACAGATTGCACAAATTGCTTCATTTAAGCATGAAAATGATTGAGCAAAAGGATGACAAACAGCGGAGTGCATTTATCAAAGCTGTTTACATGAGACACAAATCACTGCTGCTAGATCCACTTGAAAAATTGCTTTGTTATAGTTACAATTTATCATTGACATGTTGTATTTACTCAAAAACAAATCTGTCAGATGGTATTCAAAATAGATCCAATGTGTCAGTTATTACTACTGGAAAAAAGAAATTACGCACACTTTAACGTCTGTGCTGTACATACTTGAGTTATGCAGGTCAATGCATATTCATGCTTTTTACACACAACTTCAAAAAATTTGGCAAAAACATTTGACATATTCTGTATTTGCATATAGATGGCTCATAAATTAAAGGAAGCCAAATAAACGAGTGTAGAAACAGATGAATACAAATCAGTCAGCGCGGGGCATGACAGCTCACTGAATAGTTTGTTGTATAAAACATATTTCCTATGTCCCAACATCGCAACTTAGATTTTGGAACAAATTGTTAGACAGCACTCTGAAACGCCATGCTCAAAATAATGAATAATGATTAACTCAGACACCTATATGTACCAGTGTTTCTTGCAGAGAAACATATTGACGTATTTTTCTCCTCGCACGTTACATACCTGCTGAATGCACACTGTTTATCCTGACAAGCACCATTTGCTTGGAGTATAGATAAAGAAAGCTTGCACAAAGAAATAGAAATTAGGTAAATAAAGGACAAGTGAAAATGCATCAGAAACCTATTTTAAATGAGATGCCCTTCCAAAGTTCTCTTGACGCTGCTAAAAGAGAAGTAAGGTCGCCAAAAACTCTTTTTTCATCAAGTGAAACAACTAAACAACTAAATTTACATTTCAGTTTACCATTTCAGTGATGCTAGAAGCCTGGTGGATTAATTGGTGTCAGAAAAAAACCTGCTTAACCTGATGAATACAAATAATTCAGATTATTTACCATCCATCCATTTTTTCTGCTCATCCCATTCAGATTTGCAGGCAACGCTGGAACCAGCTGTCACAGGGCAAAAGGATACATCAGGACGTCATGCTATTGCAGCATGAGCGTCTGAGTTGGTGTAAATGTTCAGACAGAAAAATGTCCAGCAGCACTTACACGCTACCTTTAAGATTTACTTTTAATATGGAAACCTTCAAACACCTGTACTTCTGGGTTCACTCTTCTTGCCATTCATTTCATCATATTTCTCACTGGGACAGCCTGGTAATGAGGTACTTTTTTTCTTCACAGCAAGAAGGTTCTGGGTTCCCTACTTCCTACTTGGCGGGACCTTTTTCTGGTTTGACGGGAAATGTTAGTCTAGGCTCGTGTGGGTTTTCTCGAGGTGTCCAAATTTCCCTCGTGGGTTGGCTGTGTTACTCCTGTAATTTGCAGACTGCCTCACCACTGGCCACCCCCACCTACCCGTAAACCTGTAAACTACATAAAATGTTAACAAATTATGTTTCCAGCCTTCACGGTTTCCTGGAGTACATGACTGTGGTAAAAAGTTAAAACAATGTAAGTCTACAAAAGTACGAGGTGTTCCCAATATTTGAAAAGTTTATCTCAAGTCAAAATTGGTACTTTATACATATGCCTGAAGCTGCTTATTCACAGTATATTTATGGTCAGGATGTTAGTTGCCAAAAAGTTAGACAGAAATATTATAGCTCCAATACTAAATTTCAACCCATAATTACTGCTGATCATGCAAAGCATGACTGTTGCCAAGATGCCATTTAGACGCCGGTTCTGAGTGTTCTGCCTGTTTCTACTCTGCTATCTGAGGCGGTTTCTGATTGCACAAGACCACACACACTTACACAGCAATCAGGTCATCGAAGAGACAATAAAACTGACCTGAGATTCTGCAATCACTGCTAAATAACCACGTGAACCATGCGTCCAAGTAAGGGTGACAGCAGTAATTAGTAATCACTCCTCACATTACACAGCTAGCCTGACTGTACAAAGCCTCTTTAGTTTGCGTTATAGACGTTTGTATTTAAAGGTTTTCCCTGTTTTTAGGAAAAATTAGGAATTGAGGAAAAAAGGAAACATACAATTTCCTCTTTAGATTTTTACCTGAATAGTCATTGTATTGTTACTTGTCAGTTAGAATATTAGCCCTGAAATTCCCTGCCAGTGCATCCCCACCTAAACACATATGTTTGCATTTTCCTGTGTGTGTAATTACTGCCCTCTCCAACAAACCAGCAACTGTGAATTGTTGTCATGTGTTTACGTTCACAACAGAAGCAGAAGTGCCATGACAGTGGTCTACCACCACAAAACTCATGGGAAGGATGGTCAGGTTTGATGCTTTTGTCAACAGTGCATGTGAATATGATTAGACTGTGCTTTCCATCTCATTACCTCCAAAACAGTCAACAATTGGTATTTCTAAGCATGCAGATATTTCCCTAACTTTAACCTCAAGGCTTTATGAATCACCAAAATATTTGTCCAAACATCATCTAAACAAAGTCATCAAGTTAGCAAATCCACAACCACTGTTTCCAGTGAGCCAAGTTTGAAATATATGTCCACTCTGGGTCTTTTTTTTTTTTTGGATACCAATTATCAGCCTACTTTAAATTTAAAAGACAAAAAAATTAAAAACATTCAGTTGCACAGCCACCGGAGCAGGAAAAAAAGCAGATCTAATCCCTGGCTTAAAAAAAAAAGACTTAACTCCACGACAGGCCCAATGTGACTGTTTTCCTATTACGGCCACATTATATGCCATTAATCACACAACACTCTGCTCTCACAGCACACAGTAACCATAACAATTGCTTGGGGCCATCTCAAATCAGAGATGATGGTTTCATCAGAGAGACTTTAGCATGCTACTCCCCTCCCTTTCTTCTTCGACCTGATCTTCACACCACACAAATTCTCCGGCCACACTTGGCACAGTTGAGAGAGATGATTATTAAAATGTGTGAGATGTCTTTGGTTTATTCTACCTGCCTTTGTCCTTGAGGTTTTTTCACAGACTTTAACACCAGCCCACACAGAGAGACACTCCGGAGCCCGAATCCATAAGAATTTACATGGCAGGCTCAGGCAGTGGTAGAGACACTGATGAAAAAGGACTGAAGGTCGAATGAGAATTGTGCTGCAGAGAATCTGATTTAAGGGCTGAGTTCCCAGATAGTTCCAAGCACACAGGGCAGCGATAAGACTTACACTTTGCAACAGTGCATGTTACCACAGTTAGTGGAGTAAGACTGTTCTAATATAATAAACAAATAATAATAATGATGATCATAATATATAATTGAAGAGAAAGGACTATCATAACACCAGGTCCACTCACTTAAAATTAGCATGTGATTGAAGCAGTTAACCGTGTTGTTTATCAAAGCCTTCTTGAGAGTTTACCACCATCTTCTGCACGAGCGTGATTCCCTACAACATTGTCTTTTTTTTTTTTTTTTTCAAAACAAAAGCTTAGGAAATTGGCAGAGAGATCAAAGAATGAAGTCTGTGATTTGGAGAGTGGTGTGTATGCTTGAGAGATTTCCGCACAAGTCTCTTCATTTCCCTGGAAGCAACATTAAATCCTATTCAGCTAGGCCAGCCATATTTTTTGGATTTTCGTCCAAACAAGAACTTGGAAAGGGACCAGTTGTTACCCTCGTCGGGATTTATTGGCTCACTACTAGACAGTTTTAAGGTGCAAGATGATAATCTTCTCATCAAAATTAGATTCAGCGTTCCAACCACCACAGATGGCACCAAATACATACAGTGCTAGTTTTTTACACTATAATCGCAAAGTGTTTTTCCTACTGCCTGGGTTGCCTTTTGGGTTTGTTTTCTTTTGGGCTCTGTTAGGGTAAGGATTAGTTCATGAGATATTCGTGCTTAATTGGCACTCTGCTCATATTAACTTTATTGTTAAGTTTCTGCAACTACAGAGCAGGAACGCTGTGTGATAGCAACCACTCTAATTAATTAACTTGTGGAGTTTAAAATGATATTTGCAGAGAAGAGGGATCCTGTGGGTACATTGAGTGATAGAGGAATTTTGTATTCTTAAGAATGTGTTCAGCATGCCTGCTTTACAGCTTCTAGCGACTTGAACTTCTTCTGAAAGCGGCATGTATTCATCAGAGTATTGTGGGCCTCAGGTGGAAATCTACAGGCCTGACACAGCACAATTTGTTTCAGAAAATATTTGACACATGGAGAAATTTTGTATCTCTCAGACCTCAGTTGGCTTAGCTATAAATTGCTTTTTGTGAGACAAGCCCTAAGCTCCATTACCCTCGGTGGAAAACCATCTCATGGAAGGAGTTGTCACCTTGGGGGCAATTTTTTTTTCTTTCTCGTGACTGACTGACAGCACTCCCTCTCTCTATCTCCCTGTCTTTCTCTGTTTGTCTCTGTTCCTCTATCTCCATTTTCTGTACCTCCAATCCCTCATTCTGCAGTCTGCTTAGATCAAACCGCTCCTGCAAGCATCTCTGATTTTCAATCAATTTCAGCAACGGCACTTCTGTTGTCTGCTTGTCTGTCAGTCTTCTGAGCATCCACTG
This sequence comes from Neolamprologus brichardi, assembly GCF_056152115.1. Lineage (NCBI taxonomy): Eukaryota > Metazoa > Chordata > Actinopteri > Cichliformes > Cichlidae > Neolamprologus > Neolamprologus brichardi. Next base: position 23,382,725 of record NC_142105.1, read on the forward strand.
GTGGAGGGAGTAGAAGCTGAATCCCTCAGGGTGACAACCTGATAGCGTTCACCATTTACTTATAAGTTTGAATAACACTTTGTGACCACTGCGATGCTTCTCTACCCTTCAGTTCTATTTTGAGCGTGCTAAATATCAATCTTGGTTAAAAGCTGGAAAATCCAACTCAAGGCTAATGCAAGTAATTACTTGTGATGCCAAGTGAATAGCAGCGTGACAGGCCTATTCATTATGACCAATTACACAAGAACCTGAAGTATTCACTAAACCTTCTAAAAATATATACATATAATCGCTTATGAGGCGTAACATCAATTGAAATAAGAAGTAATGAGCAGGTTAATAAATTTTGTGTCAGTGAAATAAACCGGTAGCCTTATTAAACAAAAGCCATGAAGGGAGTAGTACACACATTACTGTAAGTAATCTTATTTATTTATTGGCTTCACATGACAGTTTTTATTTCTTACAACATTAAAAAATAATATCATGCCCCAAGCACTCTAAACATACTGCTTCTTTAATCAACAGAGCAGTTAGCATTGCTAGCATAACGAAACCGAATTGAATCAAGATAAATTTGCATTAGGTAACAATATATACCACTGGGACACTGTGATATTTGCAGAAAACACACATCCTCGTGGCTTCAAAGATGTTTGGAAAAAATTCTAATGGATACTTTTTGATTAATGATTACATTATTTGTTGTCTTTTGAAGCATTTCTTATCAATTTCATGCTACATTAGACCAAAGCAGATGTGCTTTCTTCCAATAACAAAGACATTTCTACATGCTACAATCACACAATGGAAAAGAGTGCTTGGAGACCGCAGTACGAATAAAGTGACTGCAAATGTGTGCAATGAAATTGTGATTTTGCTGGCTTTGAAATGGTTGCGTCAAAGACAGTCGGTTGCCGCCTTCAAAGCAACTTTGGTGGGAAAAGACAAAGGTAAGCTGGAAACATGATGCTATCACTTTGCCTTTAAATGAGGTCAAGTTGGCAATTACATGCAATTTGTTTGTGATAATATGGTTATTAACTGTAATAAATCAGTAAAACATCGCAAATTCACATGCACGACAGCCATTTGTGTGCAGAAGGATATAAATGCCTGGCAACTTTACTTTTAAATGTTAATATAATCAACCAGTTGAGTTGTGTCCCTATTGCAAAGAGACATTTTGCAGATGAGTTGCATTTAGCAGTGCAGACTGACATAGATTGATTGCAACATGTTGGCAGGAATCTTGCATTTATATATCAGACAGTGATGATTTGCAAACATTTATTAGTCTGTGCAATAGGGATTGCAGTCTGACCAAGTTAGACTGTGATTGTTTGGATACAAGTTGGCTCCCACCAGGAGAAAGTAGTACGCCAAATTTGGAAAAAAAAAAAAAAAATCAACACAACCATAAGTTTTTCCTAGTTGCAAGAACGTTGTTGTCCGATTTTATGCTACAGTGTGACTGTGCCTCAAACTTTTGAGATGTGGTGTGTTTTAAGCTTCTGTACATAAAGATCTTTACATCATAATAAATATGAATGCTATAACAACACAGACAGGCAGTTATATATCAGCTATTATATGTTTATAATGTTAACGTGCTCCTGTTAGCATGCTAACACTTTTAAGTAGTAGTAAATACAAAGCGCCTGAGGGAGATTCAGTTCACCATGTGATTGATCCTAAACCAGACTACAGGGGGAAAGCAGCATAGCAACATAAGTCATTAAATTCAACACTGTATCAAACATTTACTAAATATCACTGTGTTCATGTACAGGGGCCAGTTTTATGTGTTTTCGGGGTAATGTCAGAATGGTTAGCTACTTAGTCAGCCAGATTTTGTGTCACATTAATAAAGCCCCAGAGAAGTAAACAAATGCGTTTTCCAGTCTCATTAGTAATGTTTCTGCACTGGTAGACCGCAAGGAAGCTGCTGGGTAATGACGTGTAGATCACAAGATAATAAATTAGACACAACGTAGATTTAACAAACCCTGACAGTTCATGGACAGAATATTATAGGTACGTGAGCAAAACCTCCTTATATGGTGTCAGGAATGAATAAGAATATTGGTAATAGGGGCTGAAGGTAATGCATGAGTGATCACTAGTAAAAGCTTTCCGAGGTTAGGGAAAACAAAGTAGAAAATGGGGCAAATAAAAGATGTTTTGTGGTCTGTAAGCATCTGATAAAAGCAAAGGAAAGCACTGTAAAATCACTGGGAAAATGACTGTATATCATGTCCTATCCATTTTTCAAGTTGGTGCACAGCAGCTAAAGTTCCAGTTTTCCTGGAGGATTATAACTTGAGGAAAGGGATTATGAACTGAATCCCATATAATTAGGTCCACTGGGTGAATGTCTTAGAAACAATACATTTCAGAGGAAGCAAAAGTCAAGGTGATTGGGTGCAGAAGTAAGGCAGAGGAAGAAAACATGTTTACATGATTAGGACATGAGTCTGCATTTCACGTGTTGCATTATCTATATTTCTGTCCTTATTAAAAATCCCCCAGGGTATTGCAAGCATATTTATGTTATCGTCTGATGGGAGGAAAAAATAGCCTTTCACATCTGCTTTTGCTCACACAATCATCTCTTTTACCTGCTGCCTGCCATGAATGAAACGTCTTCTTCACTGTGTGCCATCTCTGTCTACCTAAACCTTTGTGCTTCCTCTAAGGTTCTGCTTCTGGTACCTGCCTTTGGCTTGAATATCTTTATTTTGGTCTCCATTGTGTCCTGTCTGCTCAGCCGGCGGGGCAAGATAAGGAGCAACGTGGCGATGTTCATCCTCGGAAGCACCTGTTGCAACCTTGTCAACCTGAGTCTGTGGCCCATGATCATTCACTGGAGGCAGCACGGCCGGTGGATGCTGGGCTCTCACTTGTGTGAAGTCATGGTGAGCGCCAAACACCTGACGAGCTCTGCATCCTTTCATTATGTGTCCTTCATTACCTTCTCTATTTACCTGACAGTGGTATGTGGCTGCAGGCACCTGGTTGACAGCAGGGTTTTCCTAGCCCTAGAGCTTCTCTTTCCTCTGCTTCCAGTGAGCCTGAAGGAGATTGCTGTGAAACTCTTAGGTACCAGCGTGGATCACCTGGATCCCGTCAACCTCACCTGTTTCTCTTTTATTAACGATCAAGTTATGAGGATCCTCTTACTGGTGAAGACTGTTGTGTTTTTGCCATTAATCCTGTATTTCTATGCTCACATTCTACACACGATCGTCAAAAGTGCTAAACTGATGAACAGGAGTCAGACAGTTAACGTTCAGCTGGCAAAGGTGTTCAGCCTCATATCTCTCATTACCTTCACAGCACATATACCTGGTAAGTGAAGTTACTTTCAGATTGTTTAGCATGTTCGGACTCTCGTTTGGATAAATGTCCACATTTCTTATGTCTATATGTTGAAAAAATACTTTTCAGTCAGCGTAACAGTTATTTGTCCATTTCCCATCCTGATTAATCAATTTCAAAGCGACTGAAGATAAATCAGCAGTTCTTTTAGAGTCTCCCACAACTTTCCCCAGGTAATTTGAAGCTTTAGCAGTCTAGAAAGTAAAAGGACAGATTCCCCCCCAACAGAGCCCTGCAAAGGCATGTCAAGCTGAAAATTTATAACACTGGAATATTCTTTAAACTTCAATAACTTTTCAAATGTACTTTGCACCAATTCTGTTCAGTCTTCCCTCATTGTGGAAGCTGTAAAATAAATAACATATATAAATAATATGTAAATAACACACATATTCTTTATATTTACTTAGTTTCCTTAATGTACTTAATTTATTTAATGTACATGTAGTTTCTGCTGTCTCTCCGTTGCAAAACAATTACAAAAGTAAAGCGTAATTATTCATTTCATTTCAGTCGGACCAGTAGGAAATGTTTTTGAGTATGAGCTCAGTTCCAAAGTATAACAGATACACTCTCACAGCTACATGTATAGACTCTAAACTTAAAAAGATGACCCTATTTCATTTATGAAAGCTGTATAAATGGATAAAATAAAAATGGCGCCGGTTGCACTTGTTTTCTCTTTAATATTCATGAACACAGTTTCAAACAGAATAATCATCAGGACAGCATATATTAATTAATTTAAATAAATAAATTAAACATTTAGCCTAATTTTACTAGCTGGAAAAATCTTTCTGTGTTTGTTTTTTCTTTCTTACCATCTGTTATAGGATTAAAAATGAAAGCAATTTTAAAGCTTGTATTTGCCATTGTCTGCGTATTTCTTTTGTGCTATAGGTGCTGTGTTTGCACTAATGGATCACCCCTCTGTGTGTCATGAGATGGTTAGAGACTTGTTGCTCGACCTGCCTCTTCTCCTCAGCCCCATAATACTGCTCTGCATGAACAAAGAGCTGAGGAACCAGAGCCTGTCACTGCTGCAGCGCAACCCCACCGACCGCTACATGAAAGAGAGCTCCATCAGTAAGACAGATGAGCATCACAAGAGCTTTAACACTGACGAAGCAGACACAATTCATCTCTAATTTCTAAGAGTCTGATTTATAGATCGATAAAGTTAAACATTTCGTGTTGTGCTTAGACTGCATGTGTCAACTTGAAGAACATGTGTAGTAGATTAAAAATATTTTGGAGAATTTGTTGTTTTTCAGTGAGTCAAAGTAGAAAATACAAACAGGAATTAAACATATTAATGGACAAGAAAGCACAAACGCTTTGTTTTTAATTATATTAACTGCTTGTGTGTTTGCAGCATGTGAATGGAGGTCAGACTGTAAATTAACGTGCTTCAAAGTCTCAGTGACAATAGCATTACTTCCCACAGCTTGTATGAGATCGGTATCTGAGAATTACTGTATTATGCAACCTTTTTTTTTAATTGCATTCACTGCACTAGTCTGCTTTTGCTTCACTACTGGTCATGCAGTGCCATCTAGTGATAATTTACTAGACTGCATCTGCATCAGCGCAACAAACATTTGATTATGAAGTTAAATATTAATTATATATTTGAGTAAATCCACATTTTTACCTATCCTTTAGCTCATTTGCATCGAATGTGATTGCATTTGTGCATACCTTTACTGGCATCAACTTTGCAAAACTCCTTTCAGTCTGAGATCAGACTTTATATTTTTTTTATTGACTTATTTCATTTATTTATTTATTTTCTACATTTTACTGCATCATTGTTTTACATTTTACTTCTTTTAGTGGCATTTTACATTGTTAAGCACTTTTGTCCAGCATGAACTGTTTGGAAATGTGCTATATAAATAAACTTGACCTTGACCCTTGAACTTATAGCATTTGTAGTATTAATAAAAAATGAAAACAGCAGCTAAAGTAAATGTAAAGCAACAATACAGGTGGTTAAAAAAAATTAAGAAAACATCCCTAATTGTGAGACTGTTACAATGAAGCAGTGTCTCACTTAAAGTCAGTTGGTGGTGCTGTCTGCCCACGTTTGAAACGCTAACTTACGGTAAATCATGAATGACTGAATAATATCCATTAATCTTCATGATAGATTCTGTGAGAAGGATGCAGCACTGGATGATGAATATGCATATTTATGAGCTTCTTCACTCATGACTTAGATAATCCAGGCACATATAACGCTTCATATTTCCCTGCAGCCAGTTTGCCTTCATTTGCTGGAAGCTTCTTTGGGTCACCCACAGCATGGAGCTCTCACCGCTGGACCTTTAACCCTGGTAATTTCCCATGGGTCTCTGTAGCACCGAGAAGCATATAGAAAATGGTAATTACCGGTGTCTGAGACTACCCACATATTATATCAACTCAATGGACCACAATTAACATATTACTGAAACAGTCTAGTGTTTTGCACAGTGGATAGCTGGTGCAGTGCAGTATTAGAGCATTTGTTAACACTGGCAAACAAATATGACCAGAAGTGATGGTGCGTGCACCAAATAAATGTAGCAGGATGTAAATGAATGGAAATAAAGGGCTAATTAAAAATACCACAATTAATTGCAGCACTTGGGTCATGCGCTCTAATTGCTTAGATTTATGATTTACCCTATACAAAAACACAATTAACACATATGAACTGAACACAATGTATATATTTTTGGTTTTTTGTATTAACATATCAATCAGTGATGAGCCATACATTAATGGCTATACTAGCCAGCTAGCACAGCATTCAGTCAGCTATTATCATGAAGTGAATGTGTGTATTTTACTCTCCACATTCATGAGAGCAAAGCTACTTTATGCAAAGTAAGTAGCTTGAAGGGAAATATATTTCAGTGATTTCGCCGTTTCATGTTGAGTGAGCTTGCGCTCTTATTCGCAGTGTTGTGCCAACTGACATAACATTACACTCTTTCTAATTACAAAGACAATTTTTATGCAATTATATAAAAATTTCTCCCCTGTAAGGCATTATATAAGATCTTTCCTTGAATCAAAGAATCATTTCAGTCTGCAGCAAGTGTCTTCAGTTGCCTAGCAACTCCAGCCCTAGTGCGGACTAATGCTGTCTGGTGTGTGGAGGTAAATCGGGGGGCAATCTGATTTCAAAATAGGTTGAATGTAGGCGGGGGTCAAACTTTGCTGTTGCTCTAGGACAGTTCTCCCAATCAGTGCTGTGCATTGAATTGTGCTGTCTGTCTTTAAAAAATAAATAAGTGGAGAATGGAAAACTGTGCTGCAATTAGAATAAGATTAAGAGACTATAGTCTAAGGACAACAAATAAGATCTATCTAGTGTCTAGTGATGGGAAAGCGGCGTTTTGCTGCTGACCATGTAGACTAAAGCTTACAACTTCTCATACAGTGAAATTAACCATGCTTGCCACCTGAGCTGCCAAGTCCCCAGGCAAGCTGTGGCTCTGTTCAGAGCATGGAAATTTGTTTTGTGGATTGCAGCCATGTCCTTACTTAGTGGTATGTATAATTGCAGTCTTGTGCTCACATGTGAAATGCAAATGCCTATAGCAGTTGTTCTTTTCCCAGGTTTCCTCCTTCGTGTCCGTTACGCTTCACTAAAACAGTTCCACATTGCCTTAAGCAAATCAGCTTCTCTTTTGCACTGCTCCCTCTATTTCTACGTTCATTAAAGTTTCATGGCAGATTTTTTTCTTTGATAACATATGCATATTGTATGTCATGCTGCTGGATGCAGGTTGGGATCACAGGGGCTGAAAGAAGTCTGCGTCCTTTTTAGGGAGGCTCTCCAGCTAACTGTGTGCCTGTGCTTTTTTACTTCTCTTTACATCTTTGCAGATGTGTCACCACGACTTAAGACCATTTTGACGGCAAGATGAGCCATTTTATTGTGTTTAAAATCATCCGTCCATCTCAATATTATGAAAGAGGCTGTATTATTGGATATGCTATTTGAATTTCCATAGGTTGTCATGCTTCCTATCCTATGCGCTGGTGACAGGCTGCATTTCCAACGCACATGCAATCTGTGATGTGCCATCTCAGTTTTGATGAAGAGAATAAAGTATGAGGAATTCTTCATTCAGACAGATGCGAAATGAAATTTCCACACTCGGCAACCATATGGTCAGCATTTTCCGTATTGATTTCTAATCAAAGACTGAATTTCACAAATAAAAGGCTATATCTTGTAAATGCAGTTGCACTTATATATAAAGAGTAACAATTTTCAGGGTTGTATTTGAGTTGTCGTGGCCACCTATCACAACAATTCACATTTATCTCTTGGAAAACCAAAGTTATAGGAGATTTATATAAATGACACAAAACAGATCAAGGGAAAAATAGGAAAAGTGTGGACATGTGCACAATCTGAGGGCTCTATCGAGGTGTTCAAATGAATTTCAGCTCTAGTTTAGTAGAGCAGTATTTAAATAATCACCCCAAACTTTTGACAGTTACATCAGATGTGTTGGTGTTTCTGTTTAACCCTGACAAACAATTTGATGCTGTCTGACTCGCAGGACGCCCCACCCCTCTATCATTCCTTCTTCCTTCCCTCAATCTCGCTTTTCTTTTTCTTTTAAAGCTTTCTGATGCATTTGCGCTACTCTCTTCTTGGCCCGAAAAATCACTTTGTCACATAGCGACGCATCATTTCACATGCTAAATTTTTAAAAAGTGGAACTGGAAATCCTTTCTCAGCATGCAATATCCATTAGGGAGAAAATTATTCATATGATTCCCCTGCATTATTTATCTCCTAATGAAGAGAAATATATGCCCCTCGTGCTCTCACCATTGTCACCCACCAATACTTCTCAGGAGTTCAGGTTTGTCTTTACAGGATCGCACTGTGGCTGGAGGATCCATAGTGGAAAATGACTTTTGATCACATAGTAACAGGATTTAAAGTGGCCTCATTCCTCTATCACTGTTGGAAGATTCACTTCATGGAGGTCCCATAAATCTCCTCTCCAGAGGCTGTTCATATCTACTACATGTTGCTACGTTTTTACTTTACTTTTTGGGGGGTAGTTGGGGATTTTATTTATTTATTTTTTCTTTAGAGCAGATACACATGAATAACTAATGCTGGACCAAAAACCTACACTCACTATCTTTCCTCTCCAGGTCTGTGTGCCACACCATCTCTTACACTGATTCACTGCAGATTACCAGCTTAAAGAGTTGAGATATAATGTGAAACACGTTCTGAATGTAATTCGGAAAGACAGAAAATGCATTTATTCTGGAGACAACTGTAGCCGCTGCAAAGCATCATGAGGATACGCCTGTGTCAAATACAAACTGTCAGCGAGTATTACAATCAAGGTTGGTTTGACTGTGTGTTGGGTTACGGAGCTTTTGTGTTTTTTGTGCTGTGCAGGGAGAGCAGATGGAGACTTTGCAGGTGGGAGAATCAGGCTTCTGTTCTCCATAGAAGCAGGGAGAGGAGGAGTGGTATGTCTGCCTCTTATATCCCAGCCTCTCTGGGGTTTCTAATATCACAGCATTGAGGGTGATAAATGGACCTGCAAAAGCGACACTAACCAAGTTCATGGTTCAATGATTTGGTCACTCAGCTCCTCTTGTACACATTTAAACAGAATAGATAGTAATTTTTCAAAGGATCCTTATCACACTGGGGCTTACAAATTTTAGTGCATGTGTTCATATATATATATATATCTATATATATATATGACCTTAGTGCCTGTGGCAGCATGCGGCATATCTAGATTAAATTTTACAGATGCAAACACAGAGCTGCATAATGTTTTGAATATTTCTGTATTTACATACAGTACAGTAAATGCAATCAAGTTTGACTGCTTGTGTGCACATGCTTACGTGTTTGCAAATTGAGGTAAATACCAAAGACACTGGAAATGTGCGCACACTGACCTTTACCACAAATAAACACTGGCGACGGAGGCTTCTGGTTCTCTGTGCCCTGCAGCTCTTGTGGGTCACAAAGAACACTTAAATCTGTACGCATGTAGAGACACTAATGCTTTTGGCAGCAGTGTGTGTGGTTAAACAAACAAAAGGCCAATGAATAATTTTAACTTGGATACAAAAACGCTCAAAGTTTGATTTCATGTCAGAATCTTTATTATATTCAAGGTATTTCGGAGCATTTTGTGGCATTTGTCCGTCTCCTTCTCTTTCCAGCACCATCCCGATGACCCCTTACCTTTATTCACACATCTGCCCTTGTGGTTTTTCCTCACTTTGATAAATAATTGACATGCTCCTCTCCTTTGATATGTACTTTAATGCTTTTTTCACCAACCTTGTAAAAATCTGCTCTCATAGCACTCTATTCCTGCTGAGTTCAGAGTGCACCTCAGCACAGCCACTGATTTCATGGTGACAGTCTCTTTAATTTAATATTTATATACAGTTTGATTCTTCTTTATATTACCAGAAAGAAAAGCAGGCATGAAAACACAAATTTTGCACCTCGTGCGACGTGACTGTCGCTAATTTCCAAAAACAACAGCCGATGAGTGCCTTTGTCTTCAACTCCTTTTGTACCAGGTTCAATCCATTAGGCTTTTAATGTGGTTGTTCTGTAGGATGTAGTTAAACTCCATGCTACACATCTATAGTTCACAACATTTAGTGCATTGTTGACAAAAGTTACTGCCTGCTCACCGGAGCCTCATTTATTGTATGCTCCAGGCAAGAAGCCTTTCAAAGTGAGAAACTGTCTTTGAGAAAGATTTTTTTTCTCTGGCAAGTGCTGTATTTTTAACAGAACTGCTTGACGTACAGCCTGCATATGCTCAAAACAATTTCAAAATGACATTAGTGCAGCCTTAGAAATGTTAAAATATTTCTCATTTTAAAATCAGGCTAATGTCTCGAAGAATATCTTGCTGCAAAATTATTCACTATGGATCCATCTGTTATCGACGGAGACATTAGTATGTTTGTACTACTGTACTGGGCATTTTAGAGAGCAGGTCATTATATTTTCCGTTATAAAAAATAGATTTTCTTTTGCCTTCTTCTCCCTGTTGCTTAAGCTCATAGCAGGCCTGACAGGAGAAAACCTGCTACTTAGTTCCTTCTGTGACAGGGCAGTGCGCCAGCAGTCCCCAGCTGTCATTACTACCAATAATAAAGGCAGGAAATGTTGTGTGGCGCTCAGGAGACGGGGCTGAGATATGCAGTAATTTTTTTTGTGTGTGTCATCATGTACGTTTCAATCCGGGCATCAGTGGATGCCACTTATTAGTCGTTGTTATCTTGTGTTTAATCAGGAATATTAATGCTTTTTTGGAAAAAAAAAAAAAAAAAAAAGCCAACTTCACACACTTGAGGAAATCCCCACAAGAAACATGAACGCCGATTCTCAGCAAAATTCTAGGAAGGAAGGAAGAAAAGAAGAAAAATGTTCTCCACTGGCATCTTTTTCTGCTTATTACAACTCAATGAAGACAATTTGACACAAAAGTGATTATGCATCCAGGCTAGGAAATGGGAAATAGGAGCGCCGACGGGATGCAGATTCATAAACAGCCAGTGAAAAGTGATATTCTGTTGAAATGCAAATTCTTTGAGGGCTTTGTTCCAGAGGCATGCAGGGTGAAATTGGCCTTTAAACACATTGGCATACTAATGTCTTGAGGTGCCTCCACCCTCGGTCCTTTCAGAATAACCGCGGCATTATAATTGACTTGTAGTTTATAATGACACTGCATACATTTGCATTAGATAGACACTTCTGTAGCCTAAGGTGTGTCTGAGAGTATGTTGTCGAGCGAGAACGCATATGTCTGTGCCTGCAGCTATGGAGACAAAAGAGTGACTTGATTCATCCTATGAGGTGCTCTGGGTGGAACCAAATTTGCTTTGAGATTTGAGTGTGATGGCACTGCTAACCTTGGAAGGCTCAGCAGGTCTGTTGGTTGGCTTTGTAGTGCAGCTGTTTGATTTGCTAAGCATGCAGGTCTATTCCTCTTTTCTGTCTGTTCCTTTGAATTTCGAGATAAAGAGCTGCACAGTAAAGGAAATCAAATGCAGAAAAAGAAACAGGTCATATGTATGTATACACCCACACACACACACAGACACACACACACACACATGCACAATTGACGCAGAACAAAACCATTAAAAAGCAGCAACAGTGAGAGGGCATAAAAATAGGCTTCAGCTTCACTTGGTGAAGGGCATTGAGTATAATGTTTTGAACTGACCATCCTGGTTTTACTTAAAACATTTATTTATATCTATTTTAATGAAATCTATTAAATATTCATTACTCTTGTTGTATTGTTGTTAGAATATTGAAAATAACAACAATCCATCAGCCGTTTAACAGTTTCCCTTGTTATACAGTGAGCTGCTTAAGCTACAATATTTAGCTTGAAGAGGTCGATTTACATCAATCAGGTGTCATACAGTATAGGGTGTGTTGAATGGCGCAGGCTGCAGATGCATGTTTGTCTCAGTGAGTCAGCGCTACGATTGGCATTCAGTTGAACTCCCTGCAGGATTTCAAGCAATAAATATGGAAATCTGTGCATGAGAGCCAAGCTCTTGTCTAGCTGCTTTTTGCCTATTGCACAGTTTAGTCAAGTATCACTTCAGCATAAACAGACTAATAGCAAACAGTGAGATTGGAGTTTTCACAACTGGCAACTATTTACTTCAACATGATCGCCCTTTTAAAACATTTTGGACAGCGAACTGAAACATGTCTGCTTACCTCTACCACTTTGTCCGTAATTATACATGGCAGGTATGATAATTGTTACAGTGAAATCATGTGTGCACATTAGATTTTGCATGTTACATTTAGCTTTCTAAAGACTTGGGTAAGAAAAAGCTCAGCTGAGCCCTGGGCACTTGGCACAAAAATATCCCTAAATCCCCTCTCCAACCCTGGCCAGTGACACATGCTGTGACTAACCCTTTTGCGTGATAATGCTGTTAAGATTATTGTACAGAAAATAAAAGCTTGCCCTAATAAAAATAATATGGCGGTACCTATTAAATCCAACGAAAAAGTAGGTCTGCTGAAAACATCAGTATTAAGAGCATGCTTCAACGGCTTGATTAAAACTCTTTATTCCCTCGACTATTGGAATCCCAGGGAGATCTTCTGATTTTTGAGACTACCTGGGAAAGTGCTTGATGTGGAAGCCATAATCAGCCACTGCCTGAGACCCCATCAGCACAAGAGGAAAGTGTCTTGAAATACTATAAATGTGTCCTGAAACCACAAAAAGCAGTTCAGCCAAGCTGAAAATGGATGTTTATAATGAGAAATGGTGAAAGGGTCTGTACAATTTACAGAGGGATTAACGTGAGTTGACTGTAGGCATAAACTGTGAGTAAACCGTGAAAGTCTTACAACGCTATCAAGATTCCCTGAAAGTCTGAACACTGAAAAGCAGAATTATCTGGCTTCAAAAAAATTGGAAAAAGGTAAAAAGCATCTCTGCATGAGTTTATTCAATCAGCCAATGTTCATTCCGTTCTCCTTATTTGACTTTGCCGTTTTTATGATAACCTGTGATTTCGTCATCTTGTGAGCGCAGTATTTTGAATAACGGACTCGTCCTGATGGATCCTGACAAAATGTGGGGTTCTGTGTGTCTGAGTGCCTGCACTTTGGGCTGGTTGGTGTCTGTTGAGATAAATAAACGGGCAAACAACACATTAAATAGAGGCGCGGTAAAGCGCTGGGTTATCATCCCTTTGAGGTTTTCAGGCTTAAGCATATAATAGTGGAAGTCTTACATTTTTTATCATTATCTTTATATGCAGCGAGCATCATTTCACTGCGAGATCAAGATGCCGTATGACCTCCGTTTTTCTGGGTTCAAATTTGTGCCACGGCTGCATTCTGTTTTTGTTTTGTTTCATTCTTCCATCTGCAACCCAAAGGTGAAGAGTGTGAAAGGCCCTGAAGACGGTCCTGCTTTGGCAGAATTTGCCAAAGTCTCTGGGGTGATGCTACAATAAGAGAAATAAGCAGGCTTTAAATTACTCAAAATACAGCAGGAATTATTTTATGGTGTCCATATGAGAAGCATGTAGTGCTCTGCCGTGGACATCTGTTACAGATAGAACTGACAGAAGCACTCAATTTATCCATCCGTAAACAACAGAGGAGAACAGAAGATCCTGATTAATCTGTAAAAGGTTCAACTGAAATACATGATGTCAGCTTTAAACTGTCAACATGATTCAGATCTCTCTAGAGAGAGAATTCGTGCAATGTTTTCCATCCTTTAACCCTTTTGGCAATTGCATTGTCCTGCAGCAGTTAAATAACTGTAGACACTCTGGTATCACTGCATGCAGGTGCTAACGAATGAAAATAAGCCTGCATTGTATTTACACTGCAGTTATTGTGCGTAAAAAGACATCTGACTGTGTGGCTGGCAAAGAGCAGGATATAGAGATGATATACTAATTGGCCTAGATGCCAGGAGCAAATGCTTGGAAGATATTTACATAGTCATAAAAATGGGTACGTTGAAGGTATAGAAACAGGTGACATATTAAAGGAAAAATCTACATAAAGTGTGCTGTGTTACAGTCACTCTGGGGAAAACAGTGACCAAAATTATTGTATCTCTGTGCAGTGAACTTTTGACTTTGTTCCCTGTGAAATGGTTGCTTCAAACATGGGAACTAGGTCTGCGAGCACTTCAAAGCGGCTTTGAAGTGCATCGGGATAACGACAAAATGGCATTAAGAGGGGATGTGACCCCATTTGTTGTCAAGTTGGCATTACCATAATATTTATTTGTGATAGATGCCGTGGACAGTTCACTGTGATCAATCTGCTGTTGTCTGTTGCAAATCTGTAGCCAGCTACGTAACCAGGAATTAAAATTAACACCTGATATTCAGAGTCCGGACAAAACTTCATGCATCTAAAAAAATAAATTCCGTGATTCCTTCACAAACAGTGAATGTAGGATGAGACGAATCAACAGACGCATCATAGATGAGTTGCACTCAGACTTTGATGAGTGAATAATTGCAACATGTTGACAATCTGTCTGTGTTTATAAATTAGACAGTGATGATTTTCAAACCTTTACCAGAGTTGGACCACGATTGTCTGGAGACTGCAACCTGTGAAACTGCCTGGTGATGAAAAGTGACGGAGACACAAGTGCTTGGAAATGTCAAATAATGTAAAAAGATTCAATGTCATCATGAGGGAAAATAATAAATGTATGGTATTTTTTTAAATAATATATGCAAAGACTATCAATAGATTTCCATCCAGTTAAAAGACCTGACTATGGATCACTGTGTTTGATTGCACTTTCCACCGTTATCATCAAAACTACAGGCAGACTGGCTTATCAGCAGGCCGATATTATCTGCTGATGTTAGCTATTTAGTATTAGCATTTATAATGGACACAAAACCAATGATCTTTTTCTTAGTCGCAAGGAGGTTATCCTATTTATCCTTTTGTGTGACTAAGCCTTTACCAAGCTGTTGGCCACTCATGTCTTGGAAATCTCCTGGACAGACACAATACCATTCAAAATCATTTAAAATAATCACTCATTTAGCATTTTGATTAGTGTCTGACCAATAGAATTATTAAGGCATATATCTGGTGATATAAAAATGTGATATTCCAATATATTACCCATTTTTTAAAACAAATTGATTTACTTGCTCTCCCCAACTCTGCTCAGATGAGCTTCTTGTTGTTGTTGTAGCATTCTAAACACATGTGATGCAAAAAGGAGCATAGCAAAGTGCCATCTAGTGGACAAACTATGCAATGTCAACATTCATAACATTCTTGAAGGGTGTTTTTCTTTTCTTTTTTATGTTACACTGCAGAAAATGATGGGCTAACTCATCTCCCATGCAACATGTTTAGTTTTACACAAACTGCAACAACAGAGAAAGGGTGTATGCTGCCTCAGCATGTATTGATTACACTTCTTCTAGCCAGGTGTCAGCGACTGATGCGTAAGACACCAAGCGCCCTCTGCTGGCGAAACTTATATTAACTTATATTATAGCACAATAGACAACTAATTTTTCTTTCATCAGCCATTATAAATGCAGATACTGATAGATTGGTACTGACAAACATTTTTGTCATGGCTGTGTGCAGGCAGGCAAGGAGAAAGGAGCCAAAATGCAGGTGAACTCTAAATAAATCGCTTTCTTGCAGGTTGCAGACTGAACAGAAGTCTAAGTATACTGGAGGAAAATAAACTAACACGCATGTAAACAGAACACACAGAGTAGGAGTAGTAGTAGGGTACAACACGACAGGGAACAAAGGAAAACACAGGGCTTATATGCACAGGGGAGTAATCAGGGAATGGGAAACAGGAGGGAGAGACAGCTGGGAGAAATTAGGCTAACGAGACAGGGGAAGTAAAACTGAATTGATCCTGTGCACGAGAAAATGCTAACTTCCTGGTTTGAGGCCGGATGTGGGGTTGTACATTTCCGGTAGCTTTACTTTGCGGTCAATCGCTACTGCGAAGATATACTCCAAAATTGATGTCCAAAACTCGAAAACGGAAAGATAGCGTTAAGTTACAAAGAGCAGAAGGTGGGAACACTCACCGCTGTTGTGTCATAAAAAATCAAATGATCAATGTTGACGTTTAAAGAGTTTAAATCAATCAGTTGTTTACATCACTCAACACAAGCAGAACTGCATTACTGCAGCAGAAGACACATCGTCCACATTCAGAAGCACATCTCTGTATAGTGACTGGTCTTATAATTTAAACAGGCAAATGTTCAGCATTCAAACTACAGGTGAAGAATAGTCAAACCAGATGTTTCCATTATGTCGATATCAGCTAGTCAAGTACACACCCACACAACATGTTAACAAACAGTGAAAAAAGCCACACAAAAAATTGCTGGTAAGGGTTTCTATACATTAGTATTTACGAAGGGTATGTTGTGACTTACCTTCAAAATTACAGCGGTCCCTCGCTATAACGCGGTTCACCTTTCACCTCGCTGTTTCGCGGATTTTTTAGTGCAAGTTTGCATGCTTTTTTTTTACATCACATTGTGTCCTGCGTCCTGATCACTGCAGACGATCTCCTCCGTGAGGTCTCTCCTGTACAGTACAGAATCGCTGCATCGATCGCTGGCAGTGTGACTCTGAAGTGCAGTGCTGTATGTCCACGATGTCGACGAAACGTTTTACACCGTCAAAAAATAAAATTGGCTACTTGATTTCACCTATCACTGGTTATTTTTAGAACATAACACCCGCGATAAATGAGGGACAGCTGAGAAATATAACATTTGAATCCATTTTCTCTTTTCCCCTGAGGCACGGAAAAAAATCGACAAGTCGATGAACATCATTTACAGATATATTGGGTAAATGCCCAAGACATCTGTAGAAATGTAAATAGCCGCTTGATTTATTCATTTGCTTAACTTGTTTTGGACTGTAAACAGGACACAAATAGGACACCGGAAACAAAGCTCCCCACAGGAGTTTCCGCACCGGAAGTAGCATATGCTAACGTGCACATAGTCAATACACTGACATAAGACATGAACCTTCAAAGTAAAACAGGGCACAAGAAACAAAACACAAAGACGTAAACTTGACACTGAACTAAACCTAGAATAATAATAATCAAAACAGCACAACTAAAGAATCAGAACATAAATCCTAATACAGAAAAAAAACCCACCAAAATATAAGAAACAGAAAATGCTGGGTCAAAATGACCCAGAACCGTGACAATTTTAAGGTAAACAGATTGCCATGGTCCTGGGTCATGCAAGCCAGTGTTTCTGAGTTTCATGATATTTTGTTATTCATCTGTATTCTAGTTTCTTTTCAGCTTGTCTGGTTACATTCTGTCAGACCTAGCTTGCAGTTATATGTCATAGTTTATCGGGTTCCCCTTGTGTCTCATTCCTGTGTTAATTCGCCCTTAGAGGTTAGTGAGTCTTATCTGTTATGTCTCCTGTCTCCATAGTTCACATTGTCTAGCTCATGTCACGTATGAGTCCTATTTAGGGTTCCCGTTTTACTTTGAAGGGATCTTGTGTTCAATGTTCTTTGCTTTAGTTTCACTTCCCCTGTGGTGTGATTATAATTCATTTGTATCAGGTGTTCCCCGGGTGTCTCCACTTCCCCTGATAACCTCATGTGTGTATTTAAGTCCTCTGTCTCCCTTTGTTCACTGTTGCGTCGTCTGTGTTCCACCCCTCATGTCATGTCAGGATTTAGGACTCTGTGCAGGTCATAGTCATATGGCTTGTGCCCCCTCACATATACTAATGTGCCACAAACAGGACTTTAATATCACCAACCATTCCCATTTTATTACGGTGTATCCATATAAATGTCCCACCCTGTGTTCTGCAGGTTTCTGTCACATACAAAAGTCCCAGTCACAAGACATATTTTCTCAAATTCTCCTTTTCTTTGGCACAAGATTAAATTGTACTTGTATGTGAAAGCACGGGCCTAAGAGTTCTGTCTCTGACAATGTGCCCCACAGAGTCCAAACAGACTGTCTGAACCAGACTTGACTTTCTTCAGGTTTTAACAGTGATCAGACTATTTGTGGTTCTGCCATCAAAGAGCTGATATTTGTGGATAAGATGATTCAATGTGACCTTCTAAAGAAGTACTGGAGTGGGACCAATTTTACCTGCAGACTGCAGACTACAAATGACAATCTGTCAACATAACACAGTCACAAAGCACTGTCATTAGGTTGTAATCACTTATTTTATCATTTGAACTGTGTATGAAGCTCTAAATGTGTTTTCATCTCAATGCTTTGATTCACACATAAACCCTCCCTATTTCTGGAGATCCCAAATATAAAACTGTAATTGAGAGAAGTCATTAGTCCCAATCCTTAGAAAAAGCACCTGACCACACAATTGCCTGAGCCACTGCCTTTATCTGTGATCACTTGCAAGTGTAAGCTGCATTATCTTACTCATTATGTAGCCACTTATCAAACATATTAATCATTTCACTCAAGACACTGATTTTAATGATTTTTATTACTAGCTTAAGTACATTACAAGCTTCTGGGGAAAATGAATTGAATCCCCAGAAACGCTGAGCCCTACCCTCAATTTTAAACTGATTTATCAAATAGCTTTTTTCCTACTATGTTATTATGCATGAAAATTTTGCCATTTACTAGTCAAACCCAGTATGTCATTATTAACAATTCAGGTAAAAGTCAGCAATGTGGAGTGAGGATGGCAATGTAGAGAGACATAGTTACAGGCCACAGGCATCACAAGACCCAGCCACGAGGCAGTTTGAAACAATAAACTCTAGGTTAGTAGGTTAAACATGGACTCAATTCCCCTAAGGTCAACACAGTGTGGTTGTTAAGTGATGATATAACAACCCTGCTTCTAGGTCCAAGTGTTGGATGAGGGTACAGTTTTATAGTGCTTGTATAGACACAGCCCGAAAAACTACTCAGTTATCATCCAAGGCCTGTTCTCATTGTTCCTGTGTAGCATGTCTGCGCTGGCCACACCCCCAAATTTGCTGGCCCCTATATAAACGTGTGCATGAGAGAGGAAAACACCCTACATTTGAAACAGCAAAATAAAGCTGGAATTTCTGTTTTTGGTGTGCCATCCCAATATTTTTAGTGGGCCCCATATAGCCACCCCTATGAAAAAATTCTGGAGGTGCCCCTGTATCACACGCAGCAAGAGGCAAAAAAGGGATCCAGCGTCTTTCTAGCTGCTACAGAAGAGCTGCAAGGTGTCTGCTATCCAAAGGTGCAGCTGCAGTATTTTCCAGGCAGAGAAAAAAAGAATGTGAGATAACTTCACTCAGAGATGGAGAAAGATCTGAAAAAATAAAATAATAAATGAATAAAAAGGTTAGGGGAGGAAGAAGAGATATTATTTTTTTAAAGGTAAGGACTGCTCAGTGACATTTGATAAACTGGAAATCTAAAGCTTTTATGTATACTGAAGCATACTCACTTTGTGTTATTTAAAGGTTGCATGATCGCTACAGGGGCTACAGAGCTAGTTTGGGGTTTTTTTTGTTTTCTTATTCTCTTTGCTTCTCTGCTCGTGTTCTACATAACAAATGTTCAAGCTGCATACACTGATTAGAATTAGAATTTAACTTGAAATAAATGTTTTATTCCAATGCATTAGAATTATTTTATTATTATAAATAATATGACACAGGGTTCAATTTCCTTTGCATAAAAATAGCTGGTAGGAATGTCCTCCAACAAGCTGCAGTTCTGTTTACATTTGACACTTTAGGGCCTTGACTTTTTCACTTTTAATTGAGTAAAAAAGTTTAAGCAGTATTTCATATTCAACAGTATTTTTTTAAACCCAGGAATCTAACTTTTACCTAAGTGAGCAACGTGTCTCTGAAGACTACGCTCTGCTTGCGGATGCGATGATATCAAATGTCCTGTTGGCTGAGGTTTTATCCATTCCCATCTCTTGTTCCTTCTTTGTCCTCATTATTTACTTTTATTGGAAACAATTTGACCCTTATTGTGCATCTTCACCACATTTATGTGTTTATATTAGCCTATCCACAGCTCTGTAGTTAGCTACAGAGTAGCAGCAACCAAACCGATCGTTAACTGGAGTTGAAAGAATTCGGAACATGTTTTAACTCTTGCTTGCTTAGACCTGGAAATGGCTGATGGCATCAGACTTAACAAGTGGATAACACAAGTTCAGCCTTACCCTAATACTGTCTGTGTTGCACAATTAACAATAACAAGGAAGAAAGTTTTAAAAACAGGTAGAGAACTAGAGAAAATCTTTGTATTTTATCATACCAACAACACCAGCAAAGACAAAAGAATACAAAAGATGGAGAGACATCATATGAGGAATTACAAAAACACTGCAAAAACAAAAAAGGGATGTAGACAGAAACCTAAAGTAGAGAGCTGGTAGTCCTTCAGCTCGCAGTCTAGAGTGTTCAGTATTCATAAGTCAGACCACAATCATTTTCATGCCTGACCTTGTGTAATGCCAGCTAACCTATAAACACCTGTCAAAATACTCAAAACTGCCTTGGTGGTAGCTCTAACTAGCATTTTAACACAACACATACGACACACACACAAACATAAGGGATCTTGAAGGAAAGTTCTCAGTGGTAGCCTGTGTTGTCTTCCTAATGTCACAGATCATCAAAACAGCAATGCCTGCAACCGTTCAGTCAAAACAATAGAAATTCTGCAGGAAGTGCATTCCAGTATAAAATCAGCACTGAGATCGCTTTGCTTTCGATGATAATCCATCAGGGATGTCATAAATGTCAGCTGAACAGCCCTGCTCTTTCTGTAAACATGCTTATAGCAGATCACTGACCAAAGCCGGATGAAGTTATTCTTTAATTTCCTTACTATTGATTGTTTCTCTGTTTCTATTGTCCCCAGTTTCCATTACTGTGCAATATGAAGTTTTTTGTTGTTTGTTTGTTTTAAATGTTTTTATGCGATGGTGATTTTGTAATGCCCACTGGTTTGAATTTTGAACGAGGAGCGGCAATAATAATCTGCTGACAGAAAATTGAAAACACTGTGGTTTTGTCATGTGGATGAACAAAATAAGTGGCTTAGAAGTATAAAAAATATGTTGAACATGTTTTTATGTTTTGCACATCTGTTTTTTCCCCTCCCTTAGTAGATGACTTCTGCAAAGTTTTTCTATTTCTAGTTCATATCAGTCAGGTTTTCTTGAACTTATCTTGCTTCATTAAGCCCAGCAGTGTAATTCTGAAGCTGTTTAATAACTATTTATGCTAATCACTTTCAGCGACTTAGGATGGAATGAAATAAGAGAAACTATTAATCTTCTTGAGAAAATGATGTTCCCGCAGACAAAGAAATGAGATGCTAAACTTGGGTTTATAGATGAAAACATTGTCGTACAGTATTCAAACTGCAAAGTTGCTGCAGAAGCAAATACTAAAAGTCTGTAAATAAAAAGGCTTGAAATCATCGCGTTCTTTGCCATTACTTGTATTACATTTAGATATTTCTGTGCAAATAGAGGATAACTTCCACTAATCTGACACAAGCATTTAAGACCGCTGCAGTGATTAAAACGGTCTTTAAAATATATAACAAAAGAACTAGGTCAGTGTAGGAAAGCTTGTTGAGTATTGTTGGATATTGGATCCTCTGCATTTCTGTCTTTACCTTTTCTGTTTTATCTTGATTTGCGAGAAAGTGAGGGAGGTGGGCCCCTTTTATGCACATTATCTGTGTGACAAAAAACAAGAAAAGAAATGAAACCGTCAGTTGTGTGGAAAACAAGAATGCAATAATATACAAATAGTTACAGTCATCACTAGAATAAAGGGTAACATATTAGAAAATACATCAAATACTGAGAAATCTAGTGGTTTAAAAGATATTGTAAATCTCTTCTCTTTAAAAGCTTTCGGCAAATGTTTGGGATTATGTGAAACTAGTCCCTGTAATTGGAAAAAGAACTGTTTTGGCTGCTCAGCACATTGTGCTATTTTTCTATTTATTATGTATCAAATGTTTACCACTGCAGAGCCACACGGTTGTAATTTTCTTGCTGCAATTGACTGGATGAGAGCATAAGTTGTTCCATATTCAGTGCATGTCTTCCAGCATCAATGGTACCTTCACATGTATACAAGTTACCAGTGCCATAGACACTAATGAACCCATATACCAACAATCATGCAGGCTTCTGTACTCACCCTCTCAAAGCATCCATGATTCCCAAGAATAATTGTAGATATCAAGTGCTCCATCCTACATGAGCTAATGCATGGAGAGGATACAGTATTTCTGGATGTTGTTAATATATGTTATTTTTTTCTTGTATGGCAGTGCTTTAACTTGCATTTGTAGATGCAGCAATGAACCATTCACTCGCCATGGTTTTCAGAAGTGTTTCCCAAACCATCTTTCCACGATGTAATTGTGTTTGTGCTGCCTCTACACCATATTTAACTTTTGGTTTTACACTGAGTACAGAGATTTCTCTGGATAGGTAAATGATAAATGGACTGGTTCTTATATAGCCTTTTCTACTCTGTCTGACTGCACTCAAAGCGCTTTATACAACTAATTCATTCACCCAATCACACCCATTCACACAAGCACTTCTAAGCTTGAGTGCTAAGTATCTAACACATACACATATGTATATGAATGGATATTTGGCGATACCCTGGGATCGAACCACCGACCTTCTGGTTAGTGGCTGATCTGCTCTGCCACCTGAGCTACAGTGTGCTTCTTAAAGTTTTGAACCATTAATCCTTCCACAGGGAGCTCTCTGTGATGATTTTTTGATACCCAGTTGTGTTACTCTACTACTTCCAGTTAATCTAATTAGCTGTAAAATATTCTGTGAGGGGATATTCTACATTTATTCCAGACTTGGTTTATTAGAACAAAGTATCAGTTTCTACATTGACCATATTGCCTTTGCACATTTTAAACAAAATATTGTTTTTAAATAATAATGGATTGCATTTATATAGCGCTTTTCAGGGTCCTCAAAGCGCTGTACAATTCCACTATTCATTCACTCTCACATTCACACACTGGTGGAGGCAGCTACAGTTGTAGCCACAGCTGCCCTGAAGTGTCTTGCCCAAGGACACAACGACCAAGACTGTCCGAGCCGGGCCTCGAACCGGCAACCTTCCAGTTACAAGACGAACTGCCAACTGTTAATATATAGCTGTGGTCATCAGAATTTTGTTTTGCTGACTCTCGTCCTGCTCGCCTGTCTCATTTACTTGTCTTTTCCTTCTTGTACTTCCTGCTAGACATATTTTTCTAAAGAAGGGCCCTACCACATTTGACAGACATGAACTCTATTTTTATATGTATGTGGGGTTTTTTCTTTATTTGCTCTGCTCCGTGAACTATTTCCCTTTATGTTTTTTGACTAATGTCATCATTTTCAAAACATGTGGTCAAGACAACTGAGAAAAAAAAAGAAAAGCTCTGATTTACTTTGTAGACAACCCCAGCTGTTTGCATTCCTGTTTTGTCCATAAAGAGCCGTTTCCCATCATTCAGCCGAAGACTAAATGATATTTGAACATAGTCAGTATTTCACTCCCATAAGAAGCTTTTATGTGTACATCTAAAATCCCATCCCACTCACACTCAATTCCACCTGTTTCCCTCTCATGTGGGTGTTGCGTGTATTGTTATTGATGTAGACAGTGCTCTAAAACTTAATATTTTTGAAACAGTGTTGCAAAAAATGTCAGAAAACAGTCTCGGGACAGTGAATTGTTGATATTCCTGCATTTCTGTAATGTTCACATGACTCACTTCTAAGGCATAAATAGTTTTTCTGAGTGTGCGTTTGATGTAACCCATCCGGTTGCCTCAGGCAACATTCATCTGTTTGCGTGGAGCTGATTTTCTCCTTTGGAAAGAAAAAAATGTCCTTGTGAATGAATGACTTTACTGTGCCCACCTTTAAAACTTGGAACTGAACACACGCAAAGTTATCCCTCAACATTAGACGCTAAAGGGTTACAACGCTTTGCAGTACCCTTTGAATTTTTGCTCTTCTTTTTTTCAGCTGACTGGTTCATAAAAGTAACAGTGCGTCATGATTGAGCGTCTTGCTCAAAAACAATATGTCTTGTGGATGCATTGCACTCCGGTTTGTTTGTGTCAGCCCCCCCCCCCCCCCCCCCCTTTTTTTTTTTTCCTTTTCTTTCCCTTTTTTTTGTATTTTCCACTGTGTGAGTGTTGAACATCAGTGAAAAAAAAAGCAGCAGCAGCATCAACCCCTTGCTGTTCTATAATTAAAAGGTCTCTGCTCACAAGAGTCATGTGTATGCTGGTTTCTGTTCCAAACACCAAATTAGATTTCAGTGATTTCCAGCTTTCTCTTAAAATGTACAAGTGACTATTATACCTCTAATTGGACCTGCACTTAGTATTACCTGTTTTATGTGGTACACTTATGTGGAATAGTGTTTTTATACCTTTGAGTAGTCCTTTTATTTGCATTTAAACTGTCCTAAAACGCAGTCAACGCTATTTTTTTTAGTGTTTCATAGATAGATTAATTCTGCCAGATTGTTATAGAGGACTCTTTGTAATGCTGCGGCGAGTTTGGAAGGACTGCTTTTTATGGTTCATCTCAGAACTAATGTTTGCATTACTTTTGTGACAACTGAAATAATTACTATTGGCCATATTACAACTTTAGTAAGCCGAGAAGAGGAAACGGGTAACAACATAAAATGTAAACAGAGCAGAACACAAGGACAAAAGAGGAACAACAGATGATACAGTATCGATCTCAGTGAGGTAGCCAATGAGAAGCGATGTGAGATTTTAAAATATCAATATAGAGAGCAGATGTGTTGAGATGAACTGTTCCATATTATTATATAGCTACTACAGACCCAAAATGACTTAGACTTAAATCATAGAATTGTTTTTCACTGCAGTCTCGCATTAATATTTCAACGGTGCACTATGGTTTCAAGAAAATACAGTAAATGTTTGCAAATACTCGAGAGCTTGTTTCATTAAAATGATATGAAAGTTACTTAAATGTTTTACTCAAAAGCATTAATTTGATAGTTATTGCATACCTGTCTGTTGCAGAGGAGGAACTCTTTCTTTTGCTCTTTGTCAGAGTTTTCTATCTTTCTCCTAATCAATGTAATCTTATTTTTCATACCTGAAATGAGGACCCAAATTCTCTGCTTTTGCCACGCCGACACTGGCCAATTCATCTCCAGTTATATGTGTACTTCAATGCAGCTAACATAAAGCATATTCTACATAAACTACTCAGGCACTGTTACGGTGATATATAGAGGTGGTAATGTAATGACTTGTAATGAAAACAAAATGTTTGAAACCACAAATTATCCATTTGTCTGCTCTGTAATCCTTTTATCGCAAACACTTTTTAAAATCAGCGTTGGAAAGAAGAAAAAAAAAGATGATTTCCCTTTAATGAGTATTTGTTTGAAAACAATTATATAATGAGTTCTGTAGCTCTGGAGGAGGTATGTCAAGCCTGAGAGAATTAACCTGATGATGTCATAATGGCGTAAAGTATGATTTATAATAGAAAGCTTGCACTGGAAACTGACAGCAGGAATAAATGGGGGCTTTTATGATGCTTAGAGACCAATCAAAAGCTGCCTTAGCTCAATACAGCATCCAGTGTTGGTGGATCTGAAGGATTCCAGGCCTAATTTTTACTCACCTGTGCTGCATTGTGTTATATTATTATCTCACAGACTCATGTAAAGATGGGAGCTAAATAAATGTCACATAAATCTTAAGAAAAGCTATAATAGCTAGTTCATTTATAAAGTGAGAAATGCTGGAGCCATCTGAAAATATGCTGTGATAATTTAATTATTTCTAACCAGCCAGTTCAGCATTTATAGATCTCACCTCTACTTCATTTATTTTTTCTTTGACTTCATCCAAGAGCTTGGATGCCTTTAACGTTTTATCCTCTTTATAAATTAGTAATCTCCCCAAGAAATATAAGCTTCATTACAACGAAGTTTTCAGAGGCCCCAGTAACTCTACAGTCATTATTAAATAGGCTACATATACGTGTCTGACTTGCCTTATAGATTTTGTTCTGGTGAGAAACGTTAGTCCTGGGGAAAAAAGGTTATGTTTGATGAGCTGTCAGAGAAGGTAGAGAATAGTTGGAAGGCATAAACCGTCTGCTCCTTTTCATGTATGATGCGTGTGCCCTTGGTTACCTAGTAACTCTCTTCTCCATCTCAAATCGGCGCTCCCGAATATTCATACGGGATAGCGCCGCGCGTCCCCGCGAAGCTCGTGTTGAGCTCAAGAGTCAAGGCAAAAGCAGCAAAACGCACCAGGACTAGGAGGAGACTTCCCGCAGGAAAAAAAAGGAAAGAAAGAAAGAAAGAAAATTAATCAATAAAATAAAACGTGGGAGAAATCCATTAAAATGAAAGCGGAGTGAGGATAATGAGAGTCGTTATCGCTTCACTGGAAGGTCATTCCCGAAAAACATATAAGCGGTGCGCAGACTATACGGATATTTGGAGTACAGAGACTCGACTGCGAGTGAAGACCCCGAAACAGTGAAACATTATCCCGGCTTTTTATTTCCAGAAAGGCATGGGGGGATTTAGATCTCGACAAGGCAGGTGAGTCATTTCATGAGACTTGATGAGCAACTAGAGAAGGGGGAGAAAATCTAAGGCTGTCTGCGTTCTGAGTGACTTGGGGAGATGTGCAGGGGGGAAAGAGGGTATATCGGGATGCTTGGATTTATTTTATACGACTTAAGCTTCTATTTTATTTGTGTGCGTGTGTGGAAAAGATTAAGAGTGGGAGCTATTTTGTAACGCAACATCGACGCAGCGCTGTAACCCGGCACGGAGGCACGTATACTTCCAAAACGCATTTGGATTTTGTGAGTTGGACGGACTACCCGGAGTCTTATTAGACGCAGGGGTTTTGGATGCTGCTAACTGTCTGTATCTTTTCCTCGCACTGCCATATGTAGCGTGTTGCGATACCAGCGCACGGCAAACGTCAATGCAGAAAATAAATGCTTGCGATAGACGTCCAGAGCACTTGTTACTTGGGCATAAAGACATCTTGTGCGCGTGATGGGCGCAAGCTCTGTGTCGTTGTTCATCCTGTAGCAAGGAAAAACCCGAAAACGCCAAATGAGTTGCGTTTATGCAAAAACAAGAAATAAAAGGGCGGAAACAGCGAGCTCCGAACTTTAAGGTACATTTAACAAAGAATTGATGGCTTAAATAGATCAGGGTGGAAGCAGATCAAAGATTTTTTTTTTTTTTTTTAAATATGATTGGGACCAGTTTGCGTCAGGCTACCGACCTTCATCAGGATGAGCAGGATAATCTGCCACGGGGATACATGGGTATCCCCCGTTTCCTATTCCCTTTTTTAATAACATTTTCTCCTAATTGGTTTGTGGATCATTAGATGAGTGGCTCAGTATAGAAGCTTCAGTGTGAGCTTAACTGGTTATTAAAGGGCATTTTTCATCTTAGAGTGACAGAGTGTCGTGTATATATATATATATATATATATATATATATATATATATACATATATATATATATATATATATATATATGTATATATATATATGTGTGTGTGTGTGTGTGTGTGTGTTATTCTACTTGGTTATTCATTCTTTTTAACCTTTTGGCTTAATCACATTAAAAAAGATTTTTTAAAAAGCAGGAAAAAGTTATGTTTTTTCCATCTTTAATACCTATAAAAGCTGCAGAACTGAACATATTGCTTGTAAAGCCCAGAGTTTATTGTGCATAAAACAGTGTAATGATCTTGTAGGCCACACAAGTCTACTTTCCCATACAGTGTGAAATTCCTGGACACATGGCTTCAGAAATATACAATAAATAAATAGTCTGGTTGTTATCAGTGGCAGTAAGAATAATTAAGAGAGAGAGAGTTGAATTCCAAAGAGAGAGGAGGAAGTGGAAATGTCAAGCAGGAGTTGTCATGGTGATTAGTTGAATAACCAATGTGTCCCTGAAACCTAAACATTTAGGAAGTGATTCAGCCTGTTATTTGGCATGCAAACCACACTGCTGATAAAAGAAGACCCTAATAGATGATAATCACACAGACATGTAGAATTTCTAGTTTTTGTTGCGTATATTTTTCAAAAAAAGGGGGAAAAAAAGGCCTTGTGAAATTCTGAGAAGGGCTCCTCGAATTCAGTTTTGATTTGCAGGAGAATGGTGTGTGCCTGTATTGTAAGTGGCGCTTCAATATCATGTGAAGAATTATGCATGCTGCTGCTGCTGCTGCTGTTTGTGAATTCTCTTTCTGACCCTTCAGTGTTTGCATTCCAGTCGAGCAAAGTGCTATTTTTTCAAGCTCCCTGCTGTTTTAATATCCATTCTTCACCCCTTTCTCAGACTTTTTTTCTCTTTCTGGGATGTACTTGAGCTGTGTAACAATCGTGGCAGCTTAATTTACAACAAAAACTGAGCTTTCGGGTTTCAGCCGTTGGAGAGTAATTACTGAGAACGGCGCTCTCCCAGTGTGTTCATTTGCTAGACAGATTACACTGGAAGGGGTTGGGCCATCGAGAAGCGGTCAACATGTGATCACTGACAGGCACACATGCTGACACACTCCCGTAGACACACACGTGCATACATATGCGCGTGCACACACACACACGAGTGCTCCATTGAGTCCGTTGTTTACCCTGTGAGTCTCTGGGCTGCTCAAGAAAAGCTCCATGAGACTCTCTGTCTACTGCAAAGGTCAGCGAGGCTTCGTGCTGACCTAACGTGAATACACCTGAGTGTGTCTTGGCCTGACTTAACATGGATGAGCCGCTCATTGGTCTCTGGCCCGAGAGGCCTCTTGTTCCTTAGCCTTCAGTTTCTCTTTAAGCATCGCGCTCCTTATTGCTTTCTCGTCCAGACACATGGGCAGAGGTGTGCAAGCACATGTGCTCCTCTGTGTATACGCGGCGGTGTGTCGTTGCACATATAAGGAAGGCTGTGGAAGGTTATTTGTGTTTTCTAATATTCTTCATTGCGTTTGACGTGTTGTCTCGAAGCAGGCAGGAGCAGGAGCTGAATAATTTCCCAAATGGATACCTCTGACCTTCTGAAAATATGTCCTATCACTATTTATCCCGCAGCCAAGGAAAGGCCTGTCATTGTTCTAGCGCTGTTCTCACAACGTTGCAACATCGCTCAAACAAAAGGAAGAGGGGAGGTGTGATGTTTGTGAATCTAAAACAGATTAGCTTATTACCACGTTACCAAGCAAGCGAGATAATTGCCTTGGCTTGACTGCTGCTCTTGAAAATCCACAGGTAACCAATGCCTGCCCAAACAGACATAAAGTTTACAGACTTATTTTACTTCTTGAGACTCATCTAGAGAGCAGATTTAACTTTTAGGTTATTGCTACTTAAAATGTAAATGATTCTGAGTCGTGCAAGGTCTTAATGGTCTCTCACAATGGCTGTGGCGCAGAGACCTCTGAGAAAGAGCCCAAATCTTCAAAAACCAAGTAAAAATGTGCCTCATGATGTGTCACCCGAGCCCTTTCCCCCTGCCTTTCGCAGACATGGATGTACAGTGACTAATGCAGGAGGATCAACTTGTCTCTTCGTGTTTGCTCAGGAGGATGCGCCTTCATCATCATTAAATCACACTCGATATGACTGAATCGTTGCAAAACACCCTGATAGTTTCTCTATTAAACATTAGTCGAAACAAGCGGCGGTGCTCCATACACTTGTGTCATACTCGTTTCAATAATGAATAAGACGTATTTGTTAAATCAGTAAAAAGATGAAAGAGTGTTTGTTAGACTAACAAAGCGGTTTTGGCCCGAGGCACAAAGATATGCCTCAAGTCTTTTGCACATAACATATTTAACTGAGATATTACATTGTTCATGGCCCAAAAAACATCTCCCCTGACTAACAGGTTTCTCTGCCAAAGACCAATGTCTGCTTAGTAAACAAGATTCTTTTGGACATCGCCATTCTAACTACAAAGCAGATGTCACACAGTATGTCTCCACTCACTGTCTGCCAGAAGTTATCTACTTATTAATTATTTATTAATTAGTCAATTTACTCTCAATAACACACAGACCAAGGACGAAGCCGACTGAGCTATAATCAGGGACAGCCGAACGTGCAGTAGAAGCAGCGGCGGCGGCAGCAGCAACAGCGAGGAGCTGTTTTTGATTGTATCCCCCTTTTAACTGAGACTTTTTAAAAATGCATCACACGGAGGAGCAGCAGGAGCGGGATGCGGGAGACCATCATGATATGGAAAAGCAAAGTCGTACTTTAAGCTTACATAAGCTTATGTAAAGTTCACTTCTTTTCATTCATGTGTAACATGCAAACATAAATGACCTTTTTTTTTTTTTTTTTTGCTATGGCATACAAGAATCAATCCACTGAAGCAGTGCGTGTTTCACATTCCACTGACTTTACTTTGCAAATCTGTTGCATTTATTTGTTGACTCTGACTGCGATTTGCATGCTTGCCGCATGTGCGGTACCTATAGATTTCTGTACCTTTGACTACTGAGTCATGCACAGCCTTTAAAGACAACATATGAGGCTTGCCAGCTCACTTGAAATGCAAAATATCCGTCAGCCATCGTAATATGTAAGGCCGGCCGGAAACGAACAAAGAAGTTAATCGTTCTTTCTGTGTGTCGTGAGCGACAGGGGTGAAACCCTGCCTGTTTGTTTTCGAAAAGTCACCTTAATCCTTATGATTTAAATCGCATTTTATTTTACCTAATCCGCCCTGCAAATACAGAGACAAGTGACAGGGAGTCAACACGTTTTAATCCCAGGGGATGAACGTTACTGTCCAGGTAAAGTTTAAGTGGCAGAGTGTGCCTTTCCTCTGTCAATTCCTCAGCTTCCTATCCAACTAAGCAATCGCTAAGCCCCTTTCTCTCCTCATTTTCTTAACATGGAGTGAGTATTGTGTGGGTCTGGCAGTACACAGAAAGACGGGGCTGTCTAATTCATGGGGTAAATTAGTGGAGATAAGGCCTGAGTCAGTACCTCCAGCCTACCATAGATCCCCCGGGGCAGGCTCTTAAGGAGCTTAGTAAAAGTCTGTCGTATGAAGACATGACATGGAGCTGGCTAAATGGGCTACGTTGGAGTGTCTTCCATCAACATAATATTCATATATGGGTCACTGTTGTTCAGGCTTAATCCCATTCAATTTATTCACTCTTGGTTATTAATTCAGAGTTTTTAGGAAAATATAGCAATGTGCGCAAGCTAGGTGGGGAAAAAGGTGTATTAGCATTTCTTTAATGTAGTTGTGCACCAGAGTGACAGAACACTTAAGCCCACTCATAAGACCGCGTTGTGTGAGACTATGAGTTTGTGCCACCAAATCAATAATGAATGCTGGGTTGCCCGTAGTAAAAGAACAAGAAAGAGCTCCTCCAGAGTCACTGGGTCACATACACTGGGGAAACAATTAGAGGCTTCTTTGCACTTCACAGTGCTGCAGCTTGTTTTTCTCTTTCTCTCTATCTCTTTTTTTTCATCTGCACACGTTTCCCGTAATTTTTCTCTAGGGTCCGGCAGCATGTCTGTTCCGCTGTTGAGAAATTACAGACATCGGGTGCAAAGTCTTTTCCAGCCAGAAGTACAAAAGGCCATGTCAGGTCCTTGTGATATATGTGGGGGCCATGTGAGGTGGAAAGCATAGTGACGGATAGGACACCAGTCTCGCGGGCGTGCGTTAACCTCATAATGCTGACAGATTACAGATTTAAATATTTTAAATCTCACAGAGCACATGCTCTGGTGATGAAGAGAGTGGAAATGACTGCAGTAATGCAAGAGATTAATAGAGATCCGTCCTCCCTCTCCCCCCACGCACACACTCCAACACGCACAAACTTTCCGTCGCAACTGTTCAGCCGTCATAAAATCGCAGATCTCTGCTCTACAAGTTGGTTTTCAATTACAGTTGCTGTATGTTCTTTAGGATAATCTTTCCTTTATTATCTCCCTTCCTTTTGCCTTTCACCTGGACAAAAACACATACATCTGCTACTCTGGAGAACAAATATTGAAGTTTTACTTTTTTGAAATTATGTTTGAGATTTAGTGAAATGTTGACATTGAGTTTAGCACCAGTGTCATGCTAATTCATCTCCTGTTAGTCCTTCCTCTCTGAAGACAATGTGGAAATAATGTAAACACATTTATTTGTGTGTTTTTATCTAGACACCAGACTTTTCACCTGTATTAGGATTTATTTGTATTTGGGTTTTTTTTGTTGTTTTTTTTGGATATTTGTTTTTTTGTGGATTTTTAGTATTTTGGATGGCATGTACATTAGGTTAGCCACAGCTCCGAGTTGTTTGAAGCTGCTGCTGACTGAGGCGCTATCTATTTCACTTTTATTATCCATTTCACTATGCTAGCCACTGAGGAGTCTTGAGGCCAGTAGAATATTATGTGTGGGCTTTTGTTTTGTCCCTGTGCAGTTTGTAGAAATACAGCAACTGATTTTTATCAAGGAAAAAACCCTAAAAGTAAATACTGAACTACATTGTCTTCATTAATATGTTTCAGTAAACACTGAAATTCAAATTTAGCGCTTCTTTAACTTTTGTGTTTTTGCCCTAATCGTTTATTTTACAGACCAGAAGACCAGAGCAGGCTATAAAATTTCACGTGTAAAGTGTGTGTAATTGCAGAATGTAAGCTCTTCCTCAGGTTATTAAAACCCCCCAAATTCCCCCAAAACAGTACTGAGCGCGGGTCCTTTGTGTCTTCGGTGGTAGCGGTGTCTCTGCCTGTGCTTGTGCTCGCATTTCCTCCTCATCAAGCTGACTGGAGACTGAATTGCCTGTAGGTGTGAATGTGAGTGAGTGAGTGGTTGTTTCTGTACTATCTGTTTGATGGAGAAAGTCCACTGTGTTTTGGCCTAGTTGTTGTGCAATGCAGTGTAACAGTTCAGCGAATAAATGAATAAATAACATTTATATGTAAATGAAATATCATATAAATGTAATATATAAGCATAGCATTGAGTAAAGCCATAAAAATGCACTATAAATGCTATTGTAGTGGTACAAGCACAAGCCATTATATAAAACAGTAAGTAGTAATAAGCAAATCGAATCAGATTCTCTTAATAATGCAGTGTTATGCAGCTTTGGATAATGTTTTGTAAATTTACCTTAACGACATTGCAAACCCTCTGCCTTAATAGGATGCTACCTACTTTGGGACTGGTTTATTTTGGTGCTTACATGTAGACCTGCTCCTCGCTGTCGTCTATTTATATCTCTTGCCAGCTTGGCAATGCTTTCCGATAGCCTTTCCCTTTCAGAGAAATTCCTCTATCAAGCTCAGGGCCCATCTGTGCCCATATTTCTCCCAAAAGGAGCCATCCTCCACAATTATAGCTTTCTTCCAATGATACCATCAACATGCCATCACTCTGTGTAAGAACAGGCTCCAGGAAATTGACTTGATATTAATCTGACAAAATTACCAAGAAAGGAAATTAGACTGGGGAATTTTCTCTGGCATCGATTGTGTTTTCAATACAGGATGCACACTTTTCATAGA
This sequence comes from Neolamprologus brichardi, assembly GCF_056152115.1. Lineage (NCBI taxonomy): Eukaryota > Metazoa > Chordata > Actinopteri > Cichliformes > Cichlidae > Neolamprologus > Neolamprologus brichardi. The sequence continues at coordinate 23,416,292 of NC_142105.1, forward strand.
GTCTTAAAGTTTAAATAACACAACGTTTAGCCATAAAGTAAATGAGAATAAATAAGAAAATCGTTTCTTTGACCTAATATGCTCTCCTTTGATTTGTCGCTGCTCATTACAATGATATGGATCCAGATTTACCTGAGAATCTGGGTCATTACAGAAATAGCCTCGCGACTTACTCCCCTAAGATGGCAGCTGTGATGAATTGGTGGCTGTAGGTCACTATGACAATAGTTTGAGTGAAAAAGTGAGGCTGAGGGGAGGAGCCTCATTTTGATGAGCTTCTTGGTTTGAGGTTTTTAATCTAGAAAAAAAAGACAAGTTTTGTTTCTGGGGAGTATGGTGACGTGGGCGAGCACATAAGACCAGGGAGGAATCCTCGAGGCGCTCTTCTGAGCCTTTAAGTAGCACAGATTTGAGGGTTTTGCTAAAACGCCCCAAATTATGTGCTCCAAAAGCCCATAATCGCATATTATTTGCAGAAAGCTGTAAATATGTGGGTTGCTGTTTGAACCTTGACTATTAACATACTGTACTTTTCATGAGCTAAAAGTAAATAGAGCCTCATGGGCTTGTTGTCCAGTGCGAACCTGAAGAGTCGCGCTTGCATTTTGTCTTTCGAGTCATTACAGCAGTGGAAGGTAGATTTGGGACAAGAGACTCCAGAGCTGTAGTTTCTCTCGTAGTTACATTGCCCTGGGCTCACCGTGAATTTCAACCCGGTTTAAGTACAGGTGTTGAATGACATAATAGTGGTGGGCAGTTCAGTCCTGAAGCTGAAGAGTGAAATGATACCGTTGGATAGAAATGGTTCTCTGAGAGTAGCAGGAATGGAGAGGGGATCAGAGAGGATAAGAACAAGGACAGAAGGAAGAGGTGAGATTGAAAAGAAACAAGAGGAAAATGGCTAGGGTGGAGAAAGATAAGCCTGGATAAGCCTTTTGACAAGTGAGCTCTGGGCTGGAGAAAGCCAGTCAAACAAAAATCTGCCACGTTTGTTTTATTCATGCTGCGGACAACTACAGCTTTACTATCTTTTTTTAAAAAAAACAAAAACCCCACACTAGTACACAAACAAGCAGAATACAAATCCTAGTCAACTGTATCCTGACGTTTCTCTTCATTCCGTCTTTTTATTTGAAGATTTTTTTTTGATTAAGGCAGATCTCCATACCATATTATTAAATCATTCAGTGTTTTATGACACCCCAGAATTTACTGGCATTCTCATCTCATATGCTCTTTAATCACATCCTCTTTGAATCCAAACCTGCTTCACTCAAATTTTTGCACATTTAAAATTCTACAGAAGCCTTAACTCCAAAGCAAACGATGACAATACGCATTTATTGTTGAAGTTTTGGGATGTGTGTGTGTGTGTGTGGGCGGGGGGGGGGGGGGGGGGGGGGATGCCTGGCACCCACTAATACGTTAAATAATGCGATGTCCAATAGAGTTAGGGTTAAGGTTAGCTTATGCTAAAGTATAACAATCAGGCAGGGTAACAAGTTTGCATTCTCTGAGCCTCCTCTTGATTTGTATGACCGAGCTGTCTCCTAAGTCTGCTTCTGAAATAAATTATTTAAATGAAGAAGTGTGTGTGTTTTACAGTGCAAAAAGGCATCAGAGCTCTGCAAGGGTACAGATGCATTTCAGTAGGGCTGCCACACTGCTACACATCGCTTTACTTGATTGGATGTTGAAAAAACACCGGAAAGTCATGAGCCATCCTAAACACACAGAACACACTGCAGCTGGAGACTCCTAGGGGTTGATTCTAATGATACCCATGTGATTTATCCAGCAGATCCAAGATCAGTTTGTATATATATTTACAAAAAAATAATAATAAACTGACCTAATAAGCCACATCTTTGCCTTTGTTTCCCCACTGTGCTTTTTGAAAGAAGAATGAATAAAGGAACCTTATCACAAAGGACGTTGGATATGTGACATATTTCCTCAGGGATAATTGTGCTTTGTGTCTCCGTGGCCCACTTTTCTTTTATATTGATGCTTAGCTGCACACAAATGACAAACAGCTGCATCACATGTAAAGGTCTTTCAACAACTTGAAAGCAAAATGTTTACTCTTTGCATTTAATTGTTCGACGCAGTGCGAAAGGAATCGTCAAATTGGGTTAAATGAGGATCCTCTGCTTCCTCTGCTTTTTAATCTGAAACTTGCACCCCGTACTCGTGCAAAAACAACAAAATGCTGCCGGAGATAAAAAAGCAACCAAAACAGTAGCGCACGGATATAGTAGTGAATGGCTTATAGAGGATATTTATGTAATCTGGGGGCACCAGGGCTGACTCAAACCCGACTCAGAGCTGCTGTTGCAGAGAGAGGCCCAAGGACAGTAGCACATTTTCTAAATCCCTGGTAGACACAGAAAGTTAAGACAAGCAGCGCTGCAATAAAACAAAGCCCAACCCATTTATCTGAGCATCCCACACAACCCCTGGCCCAGATTTACAGCCCTGGGCATCGAGTGCTACCAAATCTTCTGGCAGCCACCGCCTCAGATATTGATAGGAAGCGCGTGAATCCCACCAAGGAATTCTGAGCTGGAACTTCCCAAAACATGAGCAGTCCCTTAATGGTCTGGGATCACAGAGCAAAAGAGTATGATATAAAACCTTTTGCACTATAATGACATTGTAAATTGGTATAACTTGTCATTGATTTTTTTTTCTCCCTTGCTCTGAACCTGTCTAGCAACTATCTATTGCCATGTGGCATTAAGAGTTTATGGATTGTTTGACAAAGCCAGGTCTTTGATGAGCATTCGTATCCTCCGGAGACGGAAAGCAGACGCTATTCCATTAAGAGCAAAATGCCTTTTGAAAACAAATAAAAACAGGGCCTGTCTCATCATTACATCTAAAGCGCTTAATCCTACACAGAGGAGACTCTCCCCTCTTCTGAAAACCTTTTCTTTGTATCCATCACACGTGGATTTCTTTCTTGGAGCTTGTCTGCATACCAAGTTGTCGATGCTAACCTCTGGATGTAAAGGGCAATCATGCAGCTCTTAGGTTCTGCAAGAGGTGCATCGTTTTTTTTTTTTCTTTTTAGTTCTAGAAAAGTATAGTATTGAGTTTGAAAGGTGCATTAATTGCAACAACGGGCACTTTTGTTCCTGCAAAATTAAAGCGTTCCCTTTTTGTGCTGACAATACAAAGGAACTCTGAATAAAAGCTATAGTAAAAGTTTCCTTATTATTTTTCACACAATTTTTGCAAAACATATATTAAAAAAACAACAACCCCAAAAACAAATCACCTGGCACACAAACCCACACTGAGATTTACCTACATAGAGTTTCCATTCACCAAAGGGGTAGCAGTTGTATTGGTAACAGTTGACATGCCATTTTTGGTCCTAAGGGCTCTGCTTTTAGTGTCTGTGAAAATTGCGGGAAGGCCTTGTAGTCACATGAAATTTTACAGCAGGCATGGAGGCACTCTCATTGTTGTGTTTGCTCCTCGCAGAAGCTCCAAGGCTCTTAAGCTAGAAAACAACAATGGCCCCGTTGTTCTGTCTCCTCTGCATTCATCCCTGGTAAAAGGAACATAAAACTCCCTTCCCTCTGCAAGCCCCCGCTAGTTGCACTCGTATCAGCGCAGTTCAGGCACAGAGGAATAGTTTTCAAAGTGTCACCGTTTAGGGCATGGTTTGGATGTCAGCAGTGAAATGAATAAATAATGTACCCTCCAGTTTCATTTGATGTAGCGGGATCTGATCTGATATGACTTTTCATTCGAGCTAGCTAACATCCAGATGTTAGAGGATGTTAGTTTTTACCCCCCCCCCTTAGGTTGCTAATGAAACACGAAACAGGAAAGGATGTTTGGAAAAACAGGCGAAAAATAATAAGAAGAAAAAAGGGTAAAAGAGAGGCAGATCAAGGCGAGTTTATTTTAGAAGAATTTGGAAATCAGTGTAGATGTGTGATCAAAGTTATGCATGGGTTCCCATACAGTATCTACAGTATGTGCTGTCATTGCTCTGGGCTTCGTTGGTGCAGAGTAGGCAGAGAATAGGAAGGGAGATTCAGCATCCAGTGTGTGTTTGGTGCAGTTTTTGAGGAAGTGCAGACAACCCGAGGCCAAATTTGCCTGCAGTGTTTGGACATGGCCTACTTCTAAGCGTGCAGTCATTAATGTGGTCTTCTACTCTGCTTAAAGTGCACAAATGGGATTTTAATTCATGCCATATGCATAGTGTCTGTGCTGTAGCTTCCCGTTCTGTTGAATTCAAAGATTTTATCTTAGAGTACATATGGTGAGGTCAAAATATCACTGGTTTCACTTCCTATCTTATAATACAACCTTGAGTACCCTCAGCGAGCTGCCGCATCTGAGGACGTATGTGTTCAGCCTACTCTTGTCTTATGGACTTTGTAGCGCCTGTGTGTGTGTTTGAATAATGTCCTGCAGGAGACACTCTAAGTACAATGTCTAGGACTTAGGCGTCAGCAGTAACATCAGGGCAACCTCTCCTCTCCTCTGTGTGCAATGGCATGGGGATATTACAGCATAAGAAAGCATGAATTATAGCCGTATTGTTTAGCTCAGTGTCAGGGGACAGAGACGTGTTTCTGCTATCACCATGGCATCAGTCAAAAGTTAGAAAAAAAGGAATGAAAAGATTATGAAATGCTTTTTAAGTATATCCCTCAGCATGCTGGTTTTGGACACTCCTGATAAATTTAGGCCAATTTTACCGAATAATGGTATATTGAAGTAGGATGCCACATTTGTCAGAAACTATTTTGAGCTTAAGGCAGTTCTCCTGTTTGATCTGAAGGCTGCTGTACTACCATAGAACCAGGTACGACTGGGTATTCTGCATTACAGTGAATGGATCTGAGCATTTCCCAAAGACGGACAGGCGGTGAGACCAACAAGTACAATAACAAAGGATGCATTACCTAATAGAGTTGGCAGAAATGCAGAGTTCAGGGTAGTCTGATAAAGCTGGGTTACAGTACTTTTAATCAATCACTAAGAACACGAGCCAATTTAGGAAGGAGCCTGACATTCAAGCTAGGCTTTCAGACAGGATTAGAAATAGTGAATAGAGAGTAAACATATCTGCCAGGGCTAGCTGAAAGGACTGCTGTCAGGGGACACTGTTCCCTCCTCCACGTGTGATATTGAGGCATGTCTCCTTCATCCGCACCCACCCCCAACTCCTCCAGCCAACCCTAACCTCCCTGTTTTGGAATAATAGTAACAGTAACAGTCTCATTTACCAGCTTTGCTCCAGAGATATTTTTTTTTCCAGTGAATTCAGATCAGTGTCAGCAACAAGACAAAGATGGTTGCCTCCGTTGTTTATGCTATCCCTTCAAGAAAAGGCACTGTCATTTAAAATGTCCCTCTGAGCTCATCATCACGTGGAGTCTCCAGACAGACTAATAAGATCAAGAATATCAGGGTGAGCATGCAATGAACAGAGAAATACAGCTGCTTTTCTAAAAGACAACTGGGAGAGACACTGGTGGGAAAACAGTAATAATCCAGAGGGCCTGTTAAATGTTTACCATACATTTTTGGATGCTGGAGGTTTCTGTTGACTTTTGAGTTTTATCATTTAAAATTTGATGTAAAATGATTTTTGACAGTGGCCTGTGTGGGATCAATGGGAGAAGCAGCCAGCGGCTGTGACGGTGCTGGATAAAGGGGATGCTTTAGCTATGGCAGCTGTCTGTCCACATCTCCTCTAAACTCACCCGGCTTTAGCTATAATTAAGCCTATAATGCGAGGAATGACGATGTAAATGCCTAAACCATATTTACATGTAAAAATGCAGATTATTACTGGATTTAAGATAATGCCATCAGGAATTTTTGTTTCTGATGTTTTGTGGGTTTTCGTCTTCCTTCATCTGTATTCAGGCTGTCTCGATGCTAAGTACATCACACCTTCTTTTGATCTTTTTTAGATTGGAAAGCATTGAAGGGAATACCAGCTTCTGAAATGTCAAATATTTTATGTTACATAGTTCTTCTTAATATTAAAGTACTATTAATTTCTTAAGCGCCTCCTATTAATGGCTGATAGAGGCCATGTAGAGCAGTATTAGTCAGTTTGGTCTTTGTTTATGCTGAAGATGAAGGTCACCCCCTCATTAGAGCAGCAGCATCTTTTTTGATGTTGTGATATACATAGTAATCAAGTGTGGCTCACCTTGCTGTTTACTGTTGACCTTTAGTTAAAAGCACATCACTGTCGGGTTGTTTCAAAACTTAATTATGCTCCCATAAAACTCCTGGCATCATGTGCAGACCTCATTTAATCTTTTGTCATTAGGCTAAAGTAACCCTGCGGTCCCTCTGTAAATAGGACCCCCCCCCTCCACCACCATGTTCTCAGATCCATTATTTTTTTTAGTAGTGTGGGTATATGTGCTTTGGGTTTTGCCATATCAAACACACTTGTGTACATCTCTGCTTCCAGCTTTGTATTAAGAAATTCTGCTTGTCACACAACAATACACTCCGGCGCCTCTCACTTCTCTGCAACTACCAGACATTTGCATGTCAATAACATCATTCTACCACTGTGCTTTTGGCATCTGTGAAATACTCTGCAAGGAAGCCAAGTAGTCGCAGTGTTTGAAAGGAAACATCACAATAATGTGTCGTGTGTTGCCGCTTTCATTAACATGTTATTTTCTCAAAATTCACCTTGGCTTAATCGCTCATCAATCACAATTAAGGACTCTCAGGCGTATGATTTAGGGCCGCTTAAGAAGAACAGCTAACATTTAAGTACATGTCTCCAGAGAGAAGGTGAAGCTATTTCTAAGCTGCTCTATATGCTGCAGTGGAGTCCCGTTACAGAAACAGCATGCTTGTAGAGACTCTGATGCGTTCAGATCAAAACATTTAAATTGCCGTAATTTATGTTCTTGAAGTAAGTCTTGAGTCGGACATCATATTTTACCTGAATGTGGAATATTGCTGTTTCTAAATTACCGCTGCAAATGCTTAGGTACTTAAGGCATTATTAGCTCATTAATTTAACAAGTAGCATCTGGGTCATGTCTCTGCTTCCTATATGTATAATTCTGTAAGTCGTTCGCACCGAATGATAAAGCTGATCTTTGGATTCTCAGTCAGAGCCGCGGCCTACTTACCTTAAATTACTGCTCTTATTTAGCTCATTAGGCCACGGAAAGATTCATTTCCCCAGCATACTTACAGTATATGTTCATGCAGATGCACAAAGCCACAGTGGTGCCCCAGAGGCCTTCTTCATCTTCGTCTTTTTTTGCAAAAAAAAAATTAATGAATTTCACATTCTTTTGGACAAGATGATCTGAATTTTTAATCTCCGTCTTGAGAAAACATAATTCAAAATGCAGTGGATGAAAGTGGTGAATTACATGCACTCAACACAGGACTCCACTGCTTTTCTGAAATGGTGCAATTTTTTATTTTTATTTTTATTTTTATATTTTTTTTTTTGGGGGGGGGGGGGGCGATCACCTCTTCAAAGCACTGTGGCATTATATGGTTTGCAATGTTTCTGTGTTTTTTACTTGTTATTATTATTTTTTATTGGAAGGTGGTGGGTGTTTGGGGCATTTGGAGGAATTTCTTTTGTCTGCTCCTACTGGGAGATATCTACTAATGATTCCTATGTCAAATGTGTATTTTATGCAGTTTGTTACTTTGTTATTAAAACTGTTCTTCTTCTTTAGCTAGTCTTTTGTTGTTGTTTTTTTAAAGCACTCCTTAGTCTGAGTTCATTTTAATGCGTATTAGTATTTGATACTGGCACTGCAAATGTTTTTTTGTGGGGCAACGAATGAATGGTTGCTTTAACCCAGAGTAGAAGAGTCAATACTGGCCATAGGAGCTGATCCATCTAAGATTTTATAATGTGGTGCCAATGAACTAGGAACCCTGATTGCGAGAGATCAACTCCCTGTTGTAATTACCAGCCAGACCTCAATTAACTCAAAGCAAACCCTCAGTTCAAGTCTATATGTTTGTTAAGTGTTAATAGCTGCTTTAAGAAAAATGTTTCCCCACTCCCATCCACTTAGGCCAGTCTGATAAATGTGCAGAGTACTGCATATTGTTAGATGCATTACTTAAAATGACATACTTTAAGTATTCAATACAGAGTTTAAATTGGAAATAAGCCATTTATCCCCACCGATATCCCCATTAATCTCTATAACTATAATCAATCAGTGCAAATTTAAGCGTTTTCTTCTCAGGCACTAACTGCCAGGGAACTCCAGGACAAGCAGCATTTAGCCAAAAGAGTGCAGCAAAAGTAATACACAGCAGTTCACATTTGAAGCAATGGTCATAAACTTACACTTGCTTTATATACGTAGTGCCATGCCAGTACTGTTCAGGTTCCTTGCTCTTGCCTGAATTTTATTAGGGAAGAATCCCAGAAGGCTAAAAATCCATCCTCTTTTCCACTGTAAGCCAGAAATTGATGTTTGTGCTGCCATGTTATACGTGCTGTCCTCACAGTGGAGGAGGTGAAGGAAGCTGTTTGAAATATCTGCTGAATTCTCCTTGGTATGCTCAAGTGGTTCCTCATGCGTTGAAGCAAGCCCAATCAAATGAGTTTTCCACTTCACAGATGTAAGATGATTTGACCAACTACAGAAAACAAAACATTCAGAAAAATGTTCGTTGTAGTAAATTGGACATCCCATGGTTGCATTTCTAATGCACTGATTTACTTAGTCAAGTAGCTAAATGACTACCCACCAACCACCTAAATGAGTGATTACATTGTTTTCTACACCAAAATTATAAACACTCAACAGGCATTTTGCGAGGTTCCACTTTTCAACTGCTCGTTAAAACAAAATCAGCCAATCAGAGGCAACTCAGTGCATTTAGGCGTATAGATATGATCAAGACAAAATCCTTAAGTTCAAACTGAGCATCAGAGTCAGGAAGAAAGGTGATTAAAGTTACTTTGAATGTGACTGTTCGTGCCAGCAGTAGATCAGCAGTTTGTGAAACTATCTCTGGGATTTACAGAGATTAGTCCAAAAAAAGAAAAGAATATCCTGTTTTCAGAGCGAAAATGTCTTCTTGATGCCAGAGGTCAGAGGAGAATGGCCAGAGTGCATCAAGCTAGCTTGGTCTCAAAGCAGTTGGACTACAGCAGCAGAAGAGCACATTGGGCACTACACCAGTAAGCTAAGAACAGGAAACCGAGGCTACCATTGCCACGGCCTCATAAAAGTTGGGGAAAAGAAAACTGGAAAACATCCCCCAACAAGTCACAATTTCTGCTGCAACATTTGGATGGTAGTGTGAGAATTTGGCATCCATCCTTGTATCAACAGCTTAGGCTGTGATATGATGGTATGGTGGTGGTGGTATAACGGCATTGGGATATTTTCTTGGTAACACTTTTGACCAATTAATACCAAGTGAATATCATTTAAACACCACAGCATACCTGAGTGTTTTTGCTAATGATGTCCATCCCTTCATGACCCCTGTGATCACATCTTCTGATGACTGCTTTTGGAAGCATAAAGCTCCATGTCACAAACCCCCAAACAACCGCAGACTGGCTTCCTGAAGATGACAATGAATTCGTTGTGCTCAGCTGTCTTCAGATCTTAACACCTTTGCGAGGTGGTGAAATGGGAGACTGGTATCATGAATGTGCACCCAGCAAATCTGCAGCAAGTCTGTGACTCGTTCATGTCAATAGGGTCTAAAAATTCTGAGAAATGTTTCCAGAACTTAGGTTAAATCTATGTTATAATGAATTAAGGTTGGTCTGAAGGCAAAAGGAGATCCGAATGAGTGAGATGTGCCTTGCTAGTAAAGGGGATAGTGACGAGTATAATATGTGCTTTTAGAATAATGATACGCATTTAAGTGTATGTTGCATATTGCTAATGAGAATATGTTATGTGTGTGACTTTGCCTGCAACAAAGGCATCTTTGACTTATAAGATCAACCTTAATATGTAATTACACAGTTATGCAGTGAAAAGTGAAAAGCATTATATAAACAAAATCACAGGATTTTAATTGTCATTGTTACGGTCAAAGACTTAACCGAGGCCACCTTCATCTTTTGCTCTTTGGTAAGCAATGCTATGAAGCTGTGTTGGCAGGGTGATGGAAACTGCACACAAAAGACTTTGTCAAGAGAACAGATCTCTCCCTGCAATCGGCATCTGTGGGAGCTTGGATAATGAGTATGCCATGTGTAAAGTCTTAATGTGTTTACATACAGTTAGATTAGAGACGGACCCAATACTTGCCCCTGCGGTTTCTCAACAAATCCCTGTGGGCTTCTTGAGTGATTAGCTACTTTAAGATTTTTCAGTAGGAGTGTCTTGTGGGACTCTGTAGGGGATCAATAGGAGTTGGGATGATGAACTGTTTGGGAAATTTACGTATATATCATTTTTTTTTAAATGTAAACTCCTCCATCCTTTCCCATCTAATTGAGATGATTAGCTCTGATTAATATCCCTGTACCCCCACATATTGTTTCCCACATCATATTACTTACTAAACTGTATCTGACACTCAGAGGCATACACACACACACACACACACACACACACACACATTGAAGTGAAAGAGAGAGAGGCAATATAGATGTAAGAATGGGCTCTCTGCCTCGACTCGCAGCTTTAAAACTTCTAGATCAAATCTGTCCCTATCATTTAAGTCTCGAAGAGCAAACAGTTGTTTCAAGCACGGTCAGCAGTTAACAGAATGGCCATTATTTATTTGCTGTGCAGCCGCAGAATTCATCTCAACACATGCTCACCTGGAATCTGTCTTTATTTGGCTTGCCAAGCCAATCTTTCTGCGTTACTTTGGCTGCTCGGCTGGTAATGATAGTCATGGACGCCTTTATCCAGCACTTAGGAGAAGGGGTGGAGACGCACAGCTTAGCAGGTGGCCACAGCCGCACCATTGTCGTCTCCCATTTGTATCTTTAAAAATATGTCAGCATCACCGCGGTGATTAGCAGTCAGTATGTGCCGCGTTTTTGTCCTTGATTTAGTGCCAAATCTCCTAAGTAATAATGACTGCACAACTCTGTGTCTGACGAAAAAAGGAAGAGAAGGGAAGAGTGGCCCCTTATTGCTCACTACACTGGTTCCCAGCAGGAGCCTTATGATGCCGCAGTTTGGCTTTGACATTTTGTAAATGTTGTTTCTGAAACATGCCAATCTCATTGATTTAATATGGCATGCTGTTTTTGTCGAGCCCAGGAGCTTATGTAAAGAGTGTGTCTGTGAGCTAACACATGCACAGTGTGCATACATTCATCACTGATTTTGGTGTATAAAGGTCCCTCGCATATTTGAAACAAACATGTGTAAGCAGACCATTTAGAGAGATATGTATTTTCCACAGTATTGAAAACAAAGAGACCAGAGAGTAATCCTGTCATAAAAAGAGCTTGTCTGAAAAAGTGGCCTTAGCATCTTTTGGTAGCACAAATCAAAGGTGAAGACAATTTTAAGAAGTTCAAGCTAAAGTTACCACCTGGATACTTTGGTCTGCTTTCCATTATATTGACTGTTCCTTAAAAGAACAAGAGTTTTGTCTATAAAATAAGATTAGCTCATTCAGTATAATGATTTAAATGTCCGCTCATTATTTATTATGTATTTACTTATTTTGCCCATCCTTTCATGATAATACCAAGGTATTACAATGATTTGTATAATTATCCAGGTAGCACACAACATTGTTGTTCGTTGATAGACAAGCTCTGCCTGAGTTTTTGAAAGGTTTCCAAATGGCATAGGCTCCAGCCCCCGTGCAACCCTGAATTTGATAAGTGGCAGAGGATGGATGGATGGAAAATAGTAGCACTCTTAGATTTTTGCTCCTCCCACTGGTTGACCAATGACCATGTGATGTCACACGGGTAATCAAATGTGCAACTCAGAGAATCTGAGTTGAATTGGCTATCTTCGATTGATGCTTTAAAGCACTGACCTTCAGTGGGCTGCCCTAATCATTTTTTTGCATCACATTACATTGTCCCTCGGTTTCCATGTAACAGCGCTGCATTTGTAATCACTGATTACACCCTCTGAGGTCGGGATGGCTTCGTTTGAAGTTAGATGTTCCAGAAGACTAATGCAGCTTTTGTGAATGCTTTTGTTGCAGACTAGTTACTATAATAACAGAGTGTGGCGAGTCAGATGCCCCATCTACTCAGAACTCTTATTGGTTCCTTTTTTATCAGAGTCCATTCAGCCTCTCTCTAAGGGATGTCGGAGCGTAGGAGTACATTTGGCTCGGACTTTTATTGCGATGCAGAAATCTCTCTGCTGTAGGAGAACAAAGGGTCTTCTACAGTAAGTGTGCACGGCTCTGGACTCAGACCAATATAAAGAGAAATAAAATGTGTGTTTTTTCTCTTCTATATATGAGATCTGTACTCACATGATGCACCAGTGTGGCCATTTTGAATAATGCTAAATATGATTTGGACTGCCAGATATTTCACATGTCCCATTAATCAGGCACTGGAGAATTGGGGAGGAGGGTGTTTAATGGCATGTACTTGGTGGAGTGCCGTCTTGCATTAAGGGCTAATAACCTGACTTAGAGTCAGCACAGCACCCACCTACCCATGCTGCCCCCCTCCTTCCGCCTCCATCACTCCAGCTGTATTTATTACGGGCTGCAAGGCCACAGTGATGAGACGATCAATATTTCTGGGATGATGAGGGAGAACTCATGCAATCGCTCTCTCTCTCTGTTTCTCCCTTGGCAGTGCTTCAGCAGGTAGAGAGATCAAAGCGGAGGACCTCTGAGATGCTGTTGGAGAAGAGACTGATGAAGTCCTCTGTGCTGTGTGTCCTCTAAACACACACACTCCATCACAGTGTCCTATGTCCTTGCTATGTCCTGATTAAAAAGTTTGACCTGATGTATTTTATCTTGACTAGAATTAGTCCCATCACTCCTATTCTCAGACGGTGTGAGAAAATCCAAACAGAAAAGACTTCATTTAAAATCGCGATGGAAAATTGACTATCTGTGTCTGCAAATGTGTGAATGGATGGCCTTTATGAAGCCTCCTTTGTCAAGCATTTCTGTTTTTTCAGGGAATCAATATGTGGAGCTTTTTTATGGCATAACTTGAAATCAAACACAAATCATGTGCAATTGAAGCAGAAACTGTTTTTGAAAAACAACCTGACATATAGGCCTGGCCATTAGCTGTCTGTCATTAGAATTTAATAGTACTTAAATACTTAGCTTTAATGCAATGTATCCTGCCGTTATGAAGATTAGAATACTAGGCAAAATCTGTTTTAGAAATAGTTTCATTGGTATTTATTTTACCTTGTGGTAATTTAAGAGTATAGTTTGTGGTGCGTTTGTGTTTTTTTAAAGGATGTGGACGACATTTTATTGGTATTAATAGGCTGAATATGAATAAGGTGGAGTGATTGTTAGACATACAGCAAATTTATTTTAGTGTATCTCTAAAATATATATCTATATAGTAGGATTTTGCACAAGGCTGTTGTGTTAAATAGAAGAACATTGCAACAAATTACTTTAAAAAACAGGAAAAAATATCATCAGCAAGCTGCTGTGCATAATGCACTATTTTTTCTTCGGCGAATACAAGAGCAAACCTTAAGCTTAAATAATTTATTTAAGTGCTGTTACTTTGAGTTTAGTTACTTTGTGTTTAAGCTTTAATTACTGGAGATGCAGGGCATGGTTTCTTGGTCAAGAAAATAAGCCACAATGACCAAAACACTTAGCAATTGGTTAGTTCTCGTCTTGAATATGGCAGCATTCCCATAATCGTGCGGTGTAAAGAGTGCAGGGAGTGTAGCGAAGGTGATTTCTTGTCTTAGTTCAAGTACATGTTATTAGATTTTACAGTAATAAACTTTTCTGTATGGTTGCAAGCAAGCTATCAAAACTATAACGTGAGACTTGTATTGTACTGTGATTTTTCAATTCTTTTACAGTTATAAGCTGATATAGAAGTTGATATAGAAAACAATAACTGCAAAATAGCAGTTCAAATTTGATCGCTGTAGCTGCCGGTGCTTTGCTGTTAGTTAATGGGGAAATTTCTTACAGTGTAGTTTTTATTTATCATGCTTTTGCAGGTTATTTCTTATAGAGCTGTGTTTTCACAGTATCTGATTATGTTCAAGTGTTTCACATTAGCTCGGCCTTTGAATGCTGTGGAATTGGTTTATTGTAGGTCCATGTCTTGTGTAAAATTTACATAATAAACAAAATGTTTTATATAAAACACACACACACACACCTTTTCCACCATTTGCCCCCCCAGCAATGAATACCTTTTAGTCCCCACACTGGATATGGATGTTTGTTTTTTTTCGTGTATTATCATTTAACAGGGACTCTGTGTGCCACCATCTCTGAGCAGAATTGTCCAGCGCACATGTTCCATTTATCCAAGTGTTATTGAAAGTGGCCTGATTTTAAGTATTTACTAAATATGTGCATGCACGTATGCATTATGTTTTTGATCTGAAGTGAGGTTTTGCATATACAACTAAGCATATAGATTTCACCGGCAGACTGTCTGCTGATCCACAGCTGCGGCGGATGGTAATAGCTGCCTAGCGATAACAGCACCTCCAGAAACGTCAGGATTGGTTTCTCTCAGCGGTTAGGTGCCCTCCAACGGCTGCTGATACATTATAAATCATTTACACAGTCATTTTGGAATGCAATATCCTCCTCTAAATGCTGGCTTTTCTTCTCCATTGTTATTAGAGCAAACTCTGCAGTAGGCACACAAGGTTGAGAGGGACCCTAAGCCACAGAAATTGAAAATTGATCAAGCAGCGTGGGAAGGTGTTGTTACTGGTTCACCCTGGGACTGTTGATTAGCATTTGCAGCGCTGTCACTGGAGGGACCTGCTGCCTGTAGCGAACATCCTCCCCTTCCCCCCCTTTTGTGTTCATCCCAAAAAGTGATCTCTTGAATGAGCAAACAATGAGAATGACATTTAATTTATACCTTATGCATAACTACTCCAAAGGGCTACGCAGTGAAAATGACATGAAATTTTTAGCGTGTTATTACGTGTGTATGACTCCCACTGCTAGTTTTACCACTGCCTTTTGTCTAAATATTAACCATTAATATAAACGTCAGACTGTAAAGTAGAGAATAATTACCTACTGACAGCTGATGGCTTTCACACTTCAATTGTCCTGTTAGCATTATTTGGTACATCTTGACAAGTTACCCGGCACTTAATTGCAATATCCAAGTCAAAGACAGGTTCTTGATTATATGGATTGATGATTGCACTAAGAGCTCTGTCATGTTTATGTGAGCCTTTTTTTATGTCATGACTAAAAAATAAAAAAGGACTCAAAAAGTGGATAAAAATGACTGATTGAAAATGGGAGCAAACAGGTGGATTTTCGATTAACTGTCATTAATTTTTCTGTCCTCTTCTTTTGTAGCACTGGTTAGAAGATCCGACGAGCAGAGGAAGGACAGTGAATAAGGACCTCGCCACAGACAGGAACTGCGCAACTTTTGACTGTCTCATCTGTAAGCTGGTGGGCTCCGGTATCCCAGCTGATGACTGTCCCTCAGGTGCCTGCACTACAGGGCTGAGTGGGAAGCCTGTGCATTTGCTGAGGGCGGTGCCCTGGCTTGTATGTTGGTCACTTGCACTTGTACTCGCTCACAAGGACCATGTGGTTTTCTCCCGGGAGAAATCGTTTCCCCTCGCAGAACTGGCACGGTGCCTATAATTGCACCAATTTCAGCGTGTCCTTGTGGGTGTTAAGTTTTTGTTGGTGCTTTGCGGCTGTGAGTGGTCAGAACTACCACCCCACTGTGAACACACAGTATGGAAAACTCAGAGGGGTGAGGGTCCCCCTGCCTAGCGAGATTCTCGGGCCGGTCGACCAGTATCTGGGGGTTCCTTACGCTGCCTCCCCCGTGGGAGAAAAACGCTTCATGCCCCCGGAGCCTCCATCTTCCTGGTCAGGAATCAAGAACGCCACCCATTTTGCTCCTGTCTGCCCTCAAAATATACACAATGCCGTGCCAGAGATAATGATGCCGATATGGTTCACTTTCAACCTGGATATAGTTACCACATACATACAAGATCAACATGAGGATTGTCTTTACCTAAACATCTATGTTCCAACAGAGGATGGTGAGTGTGTCGAGTACACAGGAAGAAACCAAACCTCTCCTCCTCTTCTTTCCTGTCTCTGCTTCCCACTTCCTTCTGTCTTCTTCTCTAAGATTTTGTGCCACCTTTGTTTTTTGCGCGAAGCATGAACCGTTGTTTAGCGCATGCTGTGTCCGTGTCCATCATACGACATCCCATCTTGACTAGATCTCTCATTTAGTCTTTTCATCAACTCTCCCCTTCCATGCCACTGTTAGAGGTTCCTCTTTTGATGACTAAATGACTTCTTAAATATGACTTATTGAGAAAAATAAACAAAGAAAAACGAAATCTAATCAGACATGAAACAGATTGGAAATACTCGGTGCACCTTCCTACCCTCACTGTCTTGATTGTTCTGGGGATATTAGCAATTAGTAGCCTGCCTCATAAGTGAATGATCTTCTGTAGGGTTGGTGAAATATTCTGTCTGGTACATGAGAGGCCTGTGGCATCAGCCTGACCTATGTAAGACCCTTTACTCTCCTTTCTACTTCCAGTTTGTCTTTCCACAAAGAGAAATGCAAGAGGAGACTTTGTGCAAAAAGGCAAACACAGATTGGGAATTTGTGAAGACTGACATTGCTAAAAGTGTTTGATTTCTATATATCTCTTTTAAACAGACCCTATTCTTTATCACTTGAAGGAGAGCCACACAGGAAAATGGGCTTGAAATGTTAAGTGCTCCGAGCGTCGCACATATAACGTCAAATAACACTTAACAGATTCGGATGTGAGCTCCAAAATCTTCCAAAACCTAGCCTCTCTGCCTTCCGTGTGGTCGTAATGGGTCTTAAATAGAAGTGCATGTGAATATGGGCTTCTTGTGTCCCAGGGTGCAGCAAATTCATTCCACCATTTTGGAATATTTCTGCAGCAACACCCCAGTTACTTTTTCAAAAGGTCCTCTGTTGTTCTTGTTGTTGATGAAGACCGGGAGGGTGGGAGGAGGAGGGAAAGAGGGAGAAGACGGGTTCTAACTCAGTCTGAGTTGTTGCATGTCACATGCGATCTTTTCCAGAGCTCTCTGTTATTTTGTAGTTTTTCCATTCATTTTACAGTCAAAAGAATATCCAAGGAATGTGCCAGGAAACCCAACAAGAAAATGTGTAGAAAAGGAGGTATGTAAAAAAAAAGAAAAAGAAAGAAAAAAAAACATGGAACGAAAGGGAGGAATTGAAAGAGTGAAAGAGAGAGGAGAGTGATGGGTGCATCCTTCCAAAGCTGCCAATATCACCACCTATCAACTCCCAAATCAAAGTGCTAATTGGGATGAACATGGGACTTGTGACTCAGATCAACCTTGACATGAGTGTGAAAGATGAGTGAGTGGCTGTGCTGTGCTGCATGCCTGTGTGAGTAAGTGTGTGTGTGTGTTTAGGTTGTTGTGTTGTTTAAATGTGCGAGCTAAAGTCAAGGAGTAAAACTGCAGGTCTCCAAATAAGCAGCAGAATTTTTGTTCAGCGATAGATTGTGATGTCTACTGATAACCTGTGTTTTTTTTTTTCACAACACTGTGTGGATTGTTCATGTCTAAAGTGCATTTGTTTAAAGGTAAATACAACTGCTGATTAAATCAGAAGCATAAATGCCATTTTAAATGAATATTATTATCCCTGAAATGTTAATTTGCTACACAAGGAACTTGAGTCACGTTTCAGACAGCACTTAAGCCGCTTATTGAAAGTATTCGTCAAGCACGACACCTGAAAGCACCCCAGCATCAGCGGTTGATTTAATTTTCAACAAAAAAAAGTGTAACGCCACCTCTATCTCAAATTGATTATTCCCATTGTTCAAATAAGGGGCGGTGGGGTGTTTTACTGGCACGACAGCTTTGATCTATCCGTGTAGCAAATGGCCTCACGCGCAGCCACGGAAAAGCACATCACGATTTTATTAGCAGCGGCTAAAGCACAACCACTGGTGACAAAAGAGTGTTAATTTTCCCAGCTTTCCCTTAAGGCACCGGGGGCCCTTCCAGGTAGCCTTAAAGTTGGGATCCTGAGCATATCTCGCTGCACAGTAAAGATTCCGTTTCAGCTGGGAGACCTCTGCTGTTGATTTCCACGGAGACAGGAGACAGCTCTTGGCCTCACTCTGTGCTTCGTACATTCAGCTTTGGTAAACCAATTTTGTTCGAGACAGACTAGCCCTTCAGGCACTTCTGCTTCTGAATTAGTCCCAGTTGTGGAATATACACAGAAATATCTATTTAATATTCCCCTTCCAGTTGGAATTTTTCAATTATCTTCCCCGTGTTTGGTAATGAGAAAATGGTTTATCATAAGTTTTATATGTTGGTTGTTCTGACATATTATTGTGCAGAGAGCTGACTGTTGTATAGTTCCTCTGTTGTTATAAACACAAAGTTCATCATTTTCAGTCTCCATGGAAACACTTTATATGAGATTCACCTTTTTTTTTAAACTGCTTCCACTAATCATGGCTTTTGCTGACTCACCCGAGAAAATGAAGCATAATTCATTCTTACCAGGCGCACTTTGGTTTCGGTCATAATAAAATAAATAAATAAATACTTCCAACAAGGATGATTTTTTTTTTTAATTGGAAAATTGAAGAGGAAACAGTTCATGAGTCATGTGAATGATAATATATATTTTTAATTGTTGTTTTTTAGTTCCTACTTTTGGTTAAATCCTCTCTGTAAAATTATAAGTAAATGCACTATAACCAAGTGTATCTCTGTGCATGTACACAGATATACACACACAAGGTTTTATGTTTTTGCAGTACAGACCGGTATAATGCAGTAGAGTCATACACACTGTTCATATTCAGTACCAATAACGTCTCCACTACCAATTTTCCAATCTGTAACCGTAACGGATTTTCAGAAAGAAAAATGGTGATTCTGGATGAAATGGTTGTGTGATTGTTGCCAAGCAACAGTATGCAGTTGTGACAGGAGCTGAGTAAAAGGCATGAAGCACCTTTGCTGTAGTGGTGATGCCGATCAATTGAGAAAAGTACAAATCCCTAAAAGACATCGGATGTGATCATAATAAGATTCCTGCGTGCATGAGGTAAAGTCTTCCCATACGATGACTCAGAGAGTGTTTTGCATAGTAAAACCACAGTGAAAAAAAAAAAAAAAGGTTAAATATGAGGTTATAGAATTCAGTTATAAGGGATTAATTTCCAGCAAACAATAGAGAAAGCCTATCATATGGATTCTGCGCCATTAGCGTCCTGCAGAGCATTGTGCAAGTAAAACATCTGATGCACTGATATCAAAGCTGCGGCTCATTTTCCTCCATTAAACAGAGGGAAAGCCTTTAAACCTCTCTAGCAGTGCCCTGAACAAAGATCAAAGAAAGACTCCTTAAATAAAAAAATAACATAAAGCTCAATACAGATTGCACTAGATGTTTATTTTTTCAATACCAGCATGGTTGATTGTTAGAGTGAGCGCAGGTTTTGCAGCTAATTTCGACGGGGCTAATTCACCAGAGCGTTTCTCTTTGTTCATAAACAATCTGATGTTTGCACTGACCACAGTGTTGCTCTAGAAGAGCAAGCGAGAAAGACAGAGATGGTCTCTGCCCTCTACCACAGCACCGCACATCCAAGATGTCCGAGCAGGTAGCGTTTGAGGTCATGTGTAGGTGATCTAATGTGCAACATCAGCACCGTAGCCCACTGCTCACTCGCTCTCTCTGATGTGGCCTTACAGCACGTACCGAGAGCATGGAGCAGCGACAGCGCCGGAGACACTGGAGCCTTGGTTATATCACTCAGTCATTTTCCTGCTCTGAGTCAGAGTGAATGGAGTGAAGAGGGGGGTAATGATGTGCGGGGACACAGCTAAGCAGTATTCAGAGTGCTAGATTGGCTGTAGATGGGTCAATTTTGTGAGGACAAACCCAGATGAGGTCAATGTTTATCTGTAAAAGAGCTTTGCATTGTGAAATTGATCGACAAACACGAAAAAAAAAAGACCTGTAAATTCACATGCTTTCGACGAGGTGGAGTTTTGGTGCACCGTGCGCTTCTTGTTTGTATAATGCTCACATTATTTCGTACCAGGTTTTACAGCGTGTCGCTTTCATTGCTTGCAGCCTGCTTGTAAAACCCGTCCTCAGAGTCCTTCATGCTCACGTCTCTGAATAACGCTGATTCTGAGAGACACTCTGAGATCAACCTTTCCGACTCCTAAATTCATCCCTCATCATGAGTCCATTTGAGATAAGTGCAGCAAAATCTGTTGTACATTTTGGCTTGATTTGGACCACTCAACTATCATTCCTATACAGCCCTCATAGGCAGCAAGCTGCCATGTGTTACTCAGCTCAGCGCCAGTACTGAACAGTCCGATCGGTTGCCAAACCTGTAGATTAACTACCCCAGAAGAAACATGGTACAGTTTTTTTTTCCATCTTACCAGATGACCTCCAGATGCTAGAAAGATGTGAAAACTGTATAAGAGCCCCAGTCCTGGTTAGACTGCAGCAGGGCCGCGGCAAACAGTAACACACCATGGTAATCCTGTTGGTTGGCCGACTGTGCTTGCCTCGAGGAAGGAGGGGCTGCTCTCTGAGTGCTGCCGAGAAGATCTGTACGCCAAGCAGACAGGGCGAAAACTTTCCAAGAAAACAAGAACAAATATTGGCTTGTGTGATTTGAAAACAGAGCAGATGCCCCTTGTTTTTGTTTTAGAGAAAATTGCTCCTATGATATTTTACAATTATCTATCTGCGATGTTTGATGACCCTAGTGAGGGAAGGCTGTTGCCGGCCAGCAGATGCAATCGCGCTGACTTGAGATGCAAAGCATGACCTAAGCAGGAAGTTCCTATTCAGTGGCCTCCTGCTGCTGTGCTGTCCAGCTTCCCCAGTCAATCCAAGGCTCAATATCTCTGTTCTGTTCTTTGTTTATCCCAAATTAAAAAGAAATGGTGGACACAGCCTGTGGAGTCTTAAAGCCCATTTAAAGAGGAAAAAACAATTTGTTGCATCTCCTATCTCTTGTTAAGATAGACCGAGCTTCCACAGCCCCTCGGATTTCCTCTTAAGTGTGATAAATTATTCACACGCATGTCCCTGGCCACACTGTGACATATAATGTTACACGTAAAGAATTCAGTCTTCCAAATTTGGTATCTTAAAAAATTGAGCAATACTTTCACACACATCATGCATTTGTAATTGCGCACCTGTCTGTGTGTTTAGGAGGGATAAAGCGATTAATGGTGCCTTGCGGACTTTACTTGTAAGCAAGCACCACAATGCGTTGCTATTTGTCTCCTTGAGGTGTAAGATAAATATTAAGGGGAATTTATGATTTTTAAACATTCAAAATGATCCATTATTCACATTTACACTTGCTTGTTAGCTTGCGGTCTTCATCTTTACTGCCTTCGCAGGGCTGGAATTGCAGTGCCCTCGTACTCGTGTGTAGGGACATATAGTGATACGAATATATCCAGCGATACCAGTGCCGTTATTGATTTTGCTTACGGGTGTGTTTATTAATTTCCATATTGATTCCCCATTGTGTTAGGTTGCATTTATACTCAGAAGCCCGCGGCCTCTGTGAAACTTGTCCCTTTCTATTATGAAGCTGTCGTCGGGCAGAAAGACAGCTTGCTGGCCTTTATTTGTTTTGGGAGTTTTTTATTTATTTATTTATTTTTGTTGAATTTTTTGGAGCAGCTGAATCACAGTGTGAGTTTTGGCTGTCCTTTACAGCAGGATTACAGCCTCCTTAACCTTTTAGCTGCATTCTCCATCATTCTCTCTTATGTGTCCCTCCCAAGCTGTGCCTTCACCTCTATGTAGGAAGACAGATTGAGGGAGATGAAGACAGACAGACAGACAGACAGACAGAGAGGGAAAGAAAAAAACAACAGAAAGAGAAAAAGAGAGAAGAACAAGGGAAAACGGCCACCTGAGGATTACAGACTGAATATAACTGCTCTAAATTGTCAAGGCTGCAACATTTCACATTTCACTAAGTCCCTTTCCACATTCTGACCTTTCTGATATTTAACTCCAAGGCCCATCTATTGTCAGTGAACCTTTTTCCAGCAAAGGAAAGGCAGTTAACATTCAGCCCTTCCACGATGTATTGAGTGAATTGTGGATTCAGTCAAGAAGCCTCCAGAGTGTGAGAGCACTCTGTATCTTAATGTCTGCGTGTAAGTGCGTGGGTGTATGTGTACACACGTACGCATGCTTGGGTTTATTCATATAAAACTATATTGCAAACTAGGCTGTCTTTATGAAATGTTTCATTTTGATTTCCTCCGTGTAACGAGTAAGCCCAATCGAGTGCGATTTAGTTTGAACCCGATTTGATAAATGCGACAGGTTTCTATTTTACCTGTCAAGGAACATGAATAATAGCTGTTATTCTACATGCCTGCCTGTTTTGAAGCAATGCAGATTTAGACACCTGAAGGCCAGCTATTCAAAAAGGAAACTCTGCACTTCATTGTAGTTTTATTTTAATGGCGCACACTTTTCACTGTGGCATTGCTTCAAACATTCAAGGTCAAGTATAGGATCGCCGGCTGAGTCGCTGCAGATGTCACGTATTTGCAGTCCCTGGTAAAGATTCAGCGATTGACACACACACGGGCTCACAGGCAACAATTCAAAATGACAGAGCTCACTCGTCGACACCTGTGCCCGTCTTGAGGATTATTACTCAGTAACCTAATTGTTTCAGCATGTCGATAGCAAAGGTGTTCTATAATCACTGTGTTTCTATCATTTATAATTCATAGCAAGGCCTGAAGCTTTTTATTTATTATTTATTTTGTAATTAAATCTGTATTTGTTTAAAGATAAGTAGCCCAAACCAAGTGTCCCTAGAGAGGCCTTTAGGTTACATAAACCCTACAGCAAATACAGAACCCACTGCACAGACTCAACAATAAATAAGTATATATATGCACATTAAAAAAACACAAAGCCTGAGCAGATTGAAGGGACAATACAAAACACAAAGCATGATGCAATATGAAATGAGAATTTCCATCTTTAGAAGCTACAACAAAACGTATTTGTACAAAAGAGGATTTACGGGGCACCTTACAATTACAGCCAGATGCTCCACACACTACTTAGCCCAGAACTCATTATTTATGAGGCTGATATTAGCAAATGTAATAAAATGATGGAAGCGAAACTTGTTTCATTTCTTGAGAAGTCGGCAGCGATGCTCTTCAGACTAATTTCAAAGAGAAAAAGCAAGCAGCCTCTGAGTCTAAACGTTTTTGTTCGTTTGCAAGTTTTCTTGCTATTTTTGGATGCTTCTGAAATCTAACGTTTGAATAATGCAAGGTTGAGATATTTTATGTCTCAAATCTGTTCAATACAGTGCCTATTAATCTTTAGTTTAAACCCATTTATTTTTATTGAGGCCCAAGCCCCGGAAGAATTGTTTTTCATGCCGAGTATAAAACACCAGTTTCCAAACCATGCTGCTGTTAAATGACCGGATTAATGAGCGGATCATCGCCATACGTTTAAAAACTTGTTTCAAGACAAGTTTTTGGTAAGTGGGTCATACTGTATATATAAAGGTGACATAATCATCGTCTACCGTTCTAAAGATAAGATTTAAAGATACCAAAAATACGTTTATATCAGATAAATAAAAATTGGAAGGGATATGATTAACAATACCATGATTTAATGTGTGAAACGCCTTTTTAAGATCCAGAGGAAACTGCACAGAGTTCTTCACCTTTATCAAATGATGACTTAAGTTGTTCTATAAAAAAAAGCAATTAGCAGTCTCTGTGGAATAATTCAGGTGGAATCTAATGGCTGTAGATAATGGTTTGACTCTACTTTCTTCGTGAAATGGTGAGCTACAACTTTTTACTGAAGATTAGAAAATACAGGTAGGATACTAATTGACTATAATTGTATATCTGATGAGCTGCTCCTGATTTATAAATTAGCATCACTCTGCCTTATTTAAAAAAAGGTCCTGATGATAATGGAATGGTTGACAAAATCCATAATAGGTTGGTTTTTTTTTTTACTTTTGTAAAGGTAGTGCACTGGTTTAAAATAAATGAGTTAATTAGAAAAGCACTTATAGTTACCAACCAACTGATCCCCAGTTTTATGTTTACTCATTGTTGGCTGTAGCTGTGTAGTATTTGTTTCCTTTTTCATTGCTGGGTTAGGGCTATGATACTGATACTGAGTTACAGTATAAGCAGCATGTGTCTTAAATCTTGGATAACACGGGTCTCTTACACTGTAGACTTTATTAATAGAGCTATGTCATGAATTCATTGAACTTCACTGGACCAGGTTAAACATTTTTTATTTGATTGATTGCAATTCATTTTTAGTAATCAGTTTATTTATATAGAATTTAAAGAAAATCTGCCACAAAATCTGATAAAAAAAATACAATAAGAACATCACCCTTAACAAGTTCCTGCCTAAAATTGTCCAATTTTAACAATTAATATATTGTGTATAGCTTTAGGTTAACAGTTAACTTCAGTAATGTTAATTTGATGTTGAAGACAACACTTCATATGACTTAATTATCTGCTCTCTCCTGATAAAAACAAAAGAATTAATTTGTGACCTGATAGATTTTGTGATTTGCATTTTATCTTTAATCATTTGATAGGAGTCAAATGTTGTAATTGACATTTGAAGTGTTGACCGATCGTTGTTATAATCACCAAAAAGAGAAAGATTTCAGATTTAAGGTTGATTGATTTCTGTAATCATTAACAACACTGTCAAAAGAAGGATGATTTTATAAAATCATAATCCAAAAGACCACTTAAGACAAAAAAGTAATAGCTATTAAAAATTAATAGCAAGAATCAAACTCTATTACAATTGTTGAATATTTATTGAGTTTCCAGTGGAGATTATTGCTCCCTCTCCTTTCCTAGTTTTTTCTGTGCTTCCAGTTTGTACCCAGGGACATACATTAATAGCAGCTTTGAATCAATTAGCAATGTCTTATTTAATCATGTTTAGGAAATAAACTGCAAACTCTAAAATGTCTACCAAATATTCCCTTTGGTTTATTATATATAGGTCTCATATGACTTTTACATAATTGACGAAGTTTATGTTCACTCAGTAATCTTCTCCTGCAAATACTCATTTGAGACTTTGTCCAGATCTCCTATCATGCAGGTCCCTCTTTGGGCCTTATTCTTTAGCATTTTGAGACAGCGAGTGTTCTCCATGTGGCTTCCTTTTCCCTGTTCGACAAAGCCGTTGTCACTCTCACTGTTATGGCCTCCTCATGTAACTGCATCTCCATAGTTACATCAGCCACTGCCACCTGCCTTCAACCAGAACCAAGCCAGACCAAATTCTGTCATTGTTTTCCAAGGTCTTCAACCGTGTATATGGCTGCTGCCAACCGGGTTGACAGTTGAAAAATCCTGTGCCGCTATTACAGTCACCAGTTCTACAACAGTGAGCCATGCCAGTAATAGCACCCACGGCCTAAAGGCCCCAGCAATGCCAGCCTGCTTACTGGCATCATTTCTGTAGCTTGTGTTGTCTGAGTTCTTGCAAAACTACTATTTAAATAAACAGTAGCCAGAACTTAGTGAAAGAACTTAGAATGAAAGAAGAACAGAAAACAGTTAGCGTTAGCTAGTATTGTCTATGTGTCCCAAGAATCCATAAAACATTGTTGGAGTTGGCTTGTTGTTCCTTCTTTGTCAAGATGGTGCCATTATGTATCTTATTTCTTTGTACGAGTAGCCAGCTAATGTTACTACAGGTTGTGAAAATGCATTTAAAAAGGCAAAAAGAGAATAAAACAACATGACAACAACTGATTTGTAGCTGCCTGACATGCCGGTCTCCACCAAAGCTCTATATTCTGTTCAGGCTGTTAATCTTCTTGTAGGTTTCTAGAAAGCCAACATGATAGATGTGACATTTGATAACTTAATGGTAGCTGATTTCTACAAAGGGAAGTTGACATTAGCGCTACTTGAAGCAACACATTTGCTTCAGTAAGATCATTGTGCTGGCATAACTGGGCTGCTGACACAGAGGGCTCCAAAAATATATCCTGGCGCAGAAGTTACAACATATTCAGCAACATATTCACCAAGTAGCTGACTGGAACACCAGATTAATTATTTTGTTATACGAGTCCCACATTTCTGTTATTATTTGGCTGTAGATAGAGTGTAGATGGGATTTGAGAACCAATGCATTGGAATACCGTGCCTCCAAGTTTAGAAATTCCTTTTATTAATACTGATGTGTTTTTGTTTTTTGACTGTTGTGCATTGCAAAACAATGACTTTAAACGCATGGCAGCGGCCCCCATGCTGCTCTGTTTCTACTAAGCAAGTTGATGCTCAGTAAGGAAAATGATAAAGAAAATGCTACTAGATTGGATATTGGCATTAATATTAATCAAAATCTCATCAATAACAAATCGGTGTTGTTCACCAACAGTCCACTTACCTTCTGCTGTCAACGAGATGACACAAATGTTGGCATTTAAGCTTAAAGTTGGCATATTCATATCATTATCTTTGTTTATCTAAAAGTAATATAACATGCTATACAGTCTGCATTATTCATTCACCCTATAATTGAAAAATGATGGGCAGATTAAACAAAGTCGCTGTACCAACCATGGCTCCAGTTCAGAGCATAAATTTGCTCAGTAAATACCATCACACTCAGCCTTTTACATTATGCATAACACTGTATTGCATCTATCAATTAACAATGCATGAGGTATTCAAAGAGGACAACGCATTTATTCAAATAGAGCCTGTTTAACCAGTATCGATGAGGTCCACATTGCTTCTGACTTCTGTGAGTTATAGCGTTCAAGTCCGAGTCCACCAGACTGACTGCGTTTCCGGCATGAACGTCAGAAAAAGTTTCCTAATACTATAAACTCTCGGTTACAGCAAATAGAGGATAGAGAGGTTCACGCTTTAACATTTGCTGAGTCTCGTGGTCTGAGTGCATCCACTTTTGTCTGCTGTGCCATTACTGTTTGGAACCTCTGTGCTTACTGGGATCTTCCCTACTGATCGGGAATCTACAGCACATTTCATGGTCCCCACCTCAATTTCCCCCAAGGTCATGAGAATAAAAAAAAGGATTACATGGGCAGAGACCAGAAATTCTCCGTGAAATCGTGTTCATTGCCTGCAAATTGACGTTAGAAGATGTGGCATTTGTTTCACGCAAGGCTCAAGCTTATCACTCCTGCAAAAACATTATTCGAATAAGTCGTCTTCTTCGAATAATGAATGGTTCTGTTAATTCAATGTCAATTAGCCTATTATATTTTGTTATCAATTTGTATTCATTCTGGTCTTTCACTGGAGGAAACGCCCAAGGTCAATAAAAGCATTAGGATTTGCTGTAGTGAGTACAGAAGAGGAGCGGACCTGAACTGAACTGAACAGGCATCAAGATAACAGATCAGGGCATCACCAAAGATCTGCAAGGTTTATAAAAGAAATAGAAAAGATTAGAAAACATTTTTCTATTTTATTTATATTCCCAATATGTTTAAAAGCTTGTCAGAGGATGATTGACTACTAAATGGATGGTTTTGATGGATTGCCCTGTTGACTAATCACTGCTGATACCCTTAGACTGTGCTGCTGGTGGTGAACAACAAAAAATGACAAGGATGTCAAATGCGTATGGGAAATGGTAGGTGAAGATATAGCTTGCAGACCCAGGGGAGTACATTTATGTACTACTGCGAAACACAGCACAAGGACAAGATATTAGCGACTCTTTTGGGCAAAGAGACGGACAGACCAATTGCATGCATGATGCATTGTTAGGATTTATTCAGATCTCAGCAGCTCTGGGGAAATTGCATTTGTAGTTTAAAACGTTTCCTTTCAAAAAGCTTCCTGATTTTCCTGTGCTCAAGTATCATTTTTCTGTTATCAAGTTACAAATTAATACCAAGGAGACTTCCTAGAGTCTCCTACAGTGTTTAAATGCACAAAATCCTCCAAAGATCAACATAAAAAGAAAACAAAAACTGAATGAGTTGGTGTGTCTGCTCGCTTCTCCAACAGACTAGAAAAAAGTAACTCACATAAATAGGCTTGGGTTGTTTTTCCTGATAAATTTTAAATGGCTTTTCTGAAAATGTCAGTGGTGTATGACTCTGCTACAGATACATGTTATAGTAGCAGTGAAGTTGTGTTCATATATAATTCTGTAAGATAGAATTGTTTGTTTTTTTCCTCATTGTAAGGTTTTTTTTTTTATGTTTGTAGTCCTGCGATTGTATATGCTCTCTGTGCAAAATGAAAATTGTGTCGTGGGAATGTATTTAAATCAGCACTGTTGTAATTCGTGTGTACTTTTTGAAATGCCTCTCTTCCCATCTCTATTTTTCCAAACATGCTATTTTGAATTTCCCTGTGCCTCTCTATGTCTCTCCCTGCTTCAATAACAGGGACCCATGCAAAAAAACAGGGCGAGGATTTATCGGATAACGACGGTGATGAAGATGAAGGTATTTTCCATGGTGATCAAAGATGGTGCATGATTTTCTCACAAAAATGACACTGTTTTCTGATCATTTATGGATTTTTTGTTTTGTTTTGTTTTGTTTTTTTTTGTTCCAATTCCAAATGCAATCATCAAACACCCCTGTCACATTTCAATCTGTAGAGCAGTGTAGTGAAAAAGAGTGCATGTGTGTGAATGTGTGTACGCAAAGGCTCTTGTTCCTAAGCAGCTAAATTCAGTCAGTGAAAGGAGTGTTTAGCTTTAGAGGTAGATGGGATCTAGTAGCTGTCTAGATAACCAGGCTCGGGTTGAATAATTTTAATATCTCACACAGGGACTGGAGCAACTGTTATTACAAGGGGAGAGTCGGTAGTTAGAGCCCCCTTTTAAGGTGTGGCCAGTAGCTGAATTGGTGGCGATAATGACAGAGGGAAAGTGAAGCAGCAGTGTAATATCAGACTGTTCACCCGGAGTGCCGGCAGATTTAGATGAGGAGCGGCAGTTCAGGAGTGCTGCTGGAGAGGATTAGAGGCGAGAGGTGTAGAAAATGGGAAGTTGCTGCTCAGCAATCGCATTGTTCGCTTTCCATATTTATCTTGGGATATTCCTGGCTCAGGGTGGATCTCTGCTGAGATTAGAATGAGAGACGATTCTTGTGCTGCAACAGAAACGGCTTAAGTGTCTGAATCTAAATCAAACCCTTGATATCGCCCCACCCTTGTTTTCCTTTGCCAGAGTAGGGCAGGTGATGCGAGCATGATGTCGGGTATCAAGGTAAACCCCTTGTTTTATGCTCCATTTGTTTGTTCTGGACAGATTGGATCTTTGCGCATGATGTGTATATTTGGTGAAAACAATTCAACTGAATCTGGAGGGAAGCTTTTTGGGACTTTAGCACATGTTAAGGACTATGGTATGGACTGAACGTCACACCAAAGCGCCATGTCTTATCACTCATTTCTCTTAGATACTGAAAAAATGAGCACTGGATCGATCCTGCTTTGGGTTCTTTCCAGATATAGGGTCTCTTCACACTCCTTGCTCAGTGGGCTCTTCTCTCAAAAAGGAGCCTCATGCTGGCCTTGATCACAGAACAGGAAGAGTTGCCATAGCACCACTCTGACACACAGGTGTTTCCTCATTCAATCCCAGGGCGAGCTGTTGCAACCGAAGCCAAATTGCCTTCAGCCTTCAGCTCGACTGAGTGCGTATGTGCGTGCGTGTGGAAGGTTTTTCTTCCTTCAAGCAAACCCACATGCGACAGTATGCAGCCCTAAGTCCGTTTAAAATTGCTGACAAGTGCCGATCCCTTTGTCTGGCAAGTCTATGCATGCGTACACAGTGGCTTGGTCTCCAAGCTGTTGTGCTAGACTAGCCTCACTGAAAATGTGACAAGTCTATTCTTTACTGAGCGCAACTAATGCTATTTACAGAGCATCACCGTAGAAGTACAATGCAGTCCCAGCAGAGCCTCTGAAACACTACTGTAACTAATGCCTGTGTGACAGAGTTGGCCATCAATCCCTAAACATGATCCAGAAGATTTTTATTGTTCCGCTGAATGTGTGGAACTGTCATGGCCCAACATATGAAAACCGCTGTTCAGGGACTCCTCTTTGTTCCTCTGTAATTCCCCCCGCAGAGAGCTGATGCCTCAGGAGGAAAAGACTTTACTCCCTGAAGGAGTAAAGTGCACAAACCACAAAGTCCTTGTAAGTCCTACGTACATTTGCTCTCACAGGTAGCACTGCTATTATTACCAAAATCTGTGCCTACAGTCAAGGGATCACCAGTGAAATTTAGACATTTGCACTCAAGTTAAAGGGCAAGTAGAATCACAACACGAGCATGACTCGCACTCTCACCCGCGCTGAGCTGGTGCACATCTTATCCACACATTCTCATTCAGTTGCGAGAGCTACTGTCTTGCCTGCTTTGCCTGTCTAACCCCCTCCATCTCTCAGTCTGTTCCTCCCAGCATTACCATGCGGTCTCAGTTGGCTGTCTGTCTATCCTGGCCTAATTTGCTTCCTCCCTACAATATATCTGAACTGCCCTCCTCCCTGTTATAGCCCCTCCAGACATGTTCTCAAAGTCAAATCAAAATAAATATTGGAACAATAAAGAATTTCTTTTATTGCCAAAGAAATATAAAGTATGGAATCGTAATATATAAATTTACAATAAAGAGGCCGGCTAACAGCCAGTAAAAGTATTCAAATGAGACAAAGAGATAAGAGCAATGAAATATGTAGTCTGGAATATATTATACTGCACTACTATTATATTGATGTATTTCTTTCTAAGGCTCCATGTTTTTAACATATCTGCCTGTTTATCCCTTCCTGTGTCTTGCTGTCTGTCCCTTTGTGTGTCCATCTGTCTGTCTGAGTAACAGTCAACCCACTGGCACCCGCAAAGTGCATTCAAATTCTGCACAACACTCCCGCCTGCAAAACAAGCATGGAGGCCAAGTTGCTGTGATTTACACCAGCCCACAATCAAGACTCAATTTTACAGACGGTGTTATTGCATTGTAAAGGGGAGTGCAAGCTTTCAATCACCTACCTGCTGTTGTTAGATAAAGGTGGGCATGTAAATAGAGTAAGCGAGTCCATGTAGGGGCTAAATCTTCCAGGTGGAACATAGCAATGGTGCTGAGGTAGAGCGCCTAGTGATAGCCTGTGAGAAGCAGCAGTCTGCTCTCCACCTATGGACTGTCTTGCGCCATTGCTGCCTCAGCCCTATCCCAATGATGAAAAATAGAACTGTGTGTTTCTGTCTTTTGGCGCTTTGAGACTTAGCTCTAATCAGAAGGAATGCCTCCACCGAGAGTGTGCGCGCACACACTCAGACATGTTCGCTCGCATCCATTAAATCAGTGCACACACAAACTTGCTTGCTGCCCAGCTCTAGAAGCAAACACTTAAGAAGACAGCGAGCACATGCAGATACACGCAGACTTACCCCCACCCTTAGAGATGCTCGGGCTGTGCCAGAGAGCAGAGCTGAGCTCCACCTGCCTGGGTATTACCATTAATTCCATCGCACAGGCCTGACTGGATCCCTATCCAGCAAAGCCCTCAGCTCAGCTCAGGCAGCCTGGAGAGTGGCAAATCGACAGTGGGGGCAATTCACACACCATTTTCTCTATTCTGCCACTATCCTATTCTCTCTGATGTGGCAGAGAAGAGGAATCGTGCCCCTTGAAGCCCATTTATGCAGAGATCTTTGGAATGCTACTGCTCAGCTTCTTTCCAAGATAAGCATTGCTGCTAATGGCTGATCCGTACGGGCATCATTTGAGCCATTTCAAAGGGTAGGAGAGCCAGACTGGTACTGTCATCTTTATTTTTTTCTTTGTCCTTTCCTCTTGAGTGGCACAAAATAATTGGGAAGGCAAAACATGTAAAAACAGACTTCTTTTGAAAAAATTGTCAGGAACGGAGTGGAGAAAGGCTTTGAATTAGTTCACAGAGGCACTTTGACTCTTTCCTCATACAATGCCAGAGCAGGTCTGAAGGGTTTGTGCGCTGCAGTGTGTTTGTTCGTGTGCTGTCATCGAGCTTGCAGTGTGTTTGTACAGTTACCAGCTCTTAAACTCATGTCAAGGACAGCAGGCTTTATTGAAAGACTAAAGGGTTACTTCTCTTTCATTCTGGCAGCAAACAGCTGTCTGTGAGTCTTAGGGATGACAGCACCTCTACTGCTTTCCTCCTCTGAACTAGATCCTGGCCAGCTATAAGGGGCTTTGGCTAATAGCCTTTGTAGGTTTTTCACACTGTCTTTCTTTTCATTTAACTCAACCACTGGCTATCCCCGTGTTTCATTTCTCTATCCTCATGCATTTACACACTCTATCTACCCTGATTCCAACATCATATTTAACACACATGCACAGCATCCAGGAAGCAAGATGTCATCTTCACACAAAGGTCATTCCTCCCATTAAGTTTAGTGTAGTCAATGTTCCTAATAGAGGCGCACACGCTCACAAGCTTCTCCCTTTTACTCTATCCTATTTTCAGTTTTTTAATTTAATTTAATTTTAGTTACTCAGACATATCAGGTATGGAGAACAATCACATAGTCTGGCGTAGAGGTGTTTTAATACATATATGACAAGATCATAAATATTTTAATAATTGGAATAATTTGGTTACAGACTGTCTCACTACTGTTCACTCACTGTTAGGTCCCATAAATATTTGGACAATGATTCAAAGTTGGCAATTTTTCAATCCACAATGCGATTGAAGGGCAGACTTTCATCTTTAATTCAAGGGGTTCAACAAAAATATTCAATTAATTGTTCGCATTAACTGTGATCTTTCAGGCAAAAAGGTCAAGTGGGATTGTAGGATTGTAGAAATATTTCTAGGTTAAGAAATTACACCACATCTAGCCAAGTCAGGAATCCTCTCTAGGAGGTAGGTGGATCATTGTATACAACCAAAAGATGCCTCCCAGAATAAAATCCAGAATAAGAAGACCAGATTAGACTTTCCCAGAAAATATCTAAAAAGAAAAAAGAAAAAAGAAAAGATTAACTTGAGAAAGTGCAGAGAAGAAGAGAAACAGCTCATGATCCAAAGCAAAGCACATCATCTTCAAAGACAATATTATGGCAATGACATGTTTGGCTGCCACTGGAACCGGGTCACTAGTGTTTATGATGATGTGACTGCTGATGGAAGTAGCAGGATGAAGTATACAGTTCTGCCCTCTCTGCTCAGATTCAGCCTGAGAAATGCTGCAGAAATGATCAGACAGCCCTTCACAGTGCAAATAGATAATGACCCAAAGCACACTGCAAAACCCAAGAGTTTCTCAAGACAACAAAATGTGAAATTCTTCAGTGGCTAAGTCAGTAACTTGATCTCGACCCAGTATAGAGCAGCTTTTAAGTCATTGAATACAAAACTGAATGCAGAGGAACCGACAAACAAGCAGCAGCCGAAGGAGGCTGCAGTAAAGGCCTGGCAGAGCATCTTAAAAGAGGGAACGCAGCACTTGGTGATGTCCACGGGCTTCAGGGAGTCACTGACTACAAAGGCTCTTGATCCAAATATTAAAAACAATCCTCATATTTAAAATTATATTAGTTCATCCAATTAATTTTGAGCCTTTGAAAACAGGCGACTCTGTATAAAAACTGCTGTAATTCCTAAACAGTTAATGCAATACATTTGTTAAATCCCTTAAATTAAAGCTGAAAGTCTGCACTTCAGTCACAATCTTGACTGTTTGCTTTAAAACCACAGCGGTGGTGCACAGAGTCAAAAAAGGGAAAAAAGTATCAAAAAAAGAACCCAACTGTATATTGTCAGTTTCATTATTCTGCAAAAAAAAGACAACAGACAATAAACAAAGTTATTGATAAAGTTGACTGTTGACATTATTGATGTGGTGCTGTGATGATATTTAGGTTGTCATGGGTTTTCTTTTTTCAACCACAATAGTCATGAAGGGAAAAATATGACACTGTGACAGCTCTACTCCAGCCCTTCCCATCTCTGTCTTATAGCAGATTATAAAAGCCCTACTGGCTCAACATTTATTAAATTTTTCAAATTTTATAAATGTTCCTCATTTAGCTGGCTTTTCTTAGCACAAAATAGAGAATTTGTAATTTGTCTCTGTGTGTTCACACTTTTGATCCTCTTATCTTTCCCATTGCCTAGCCACGCAGCGCTAGTTCATTAGCTTTGGTGTAAAGTGAATATTAGGAAACATTCAGTGACTTTCAGAATACCACCAGTGACACTGGCAATGAAACAATCCACTGTATAGTTTCTTGTAGTTGCTTTCCCTGTTTTAAAGATCCTCCCGAAATGTATCCGCGATATCCCGTTCTTAAATGCAAACATGCCAGTAATGGGCATATCATGGGTGGACCGTGAAGCTTGACCTGACAAGAGCACTACAGTAGGCTGCGTGTCATGTCCTGCCACATCAGGACATTGTCACCTGTTCCCCCAAACCTCAGCCCTCACTTATAGCCGCTGACAGCCACCATGTTTCACCAAGTGTTGACACAGTGAATGCCACCGACACTTATCTCCACTTGCCTTTGTCCTGTCTTAGTCCGGAGTGTCAAGGCCAGTTCCGGGGCGCTTAACGTCAGATATATGACTGACTGCTTTCATTGGAGTGAGAAGCAAAAGGACAAAAAGGTGGAGGTACAGGTAGCGAGAGAAAATAAGATTGTAGAAAAAAGGAAGGAGTGCTCCAAACCCTCCTGGTGGGTTTCGCTTGCAGCAGCAATACTAAGGGGCTCAGCTCAGGCCCGAGTTATGCCTCCCACTGACACTCCAATCAGACCAGAGCCACTGTGAGGCAACCTATGAAAGGTTGTGCCCCTCAGTTGCTTTTTAAAGCTCATGCTATATGTTTTTAACTCTGGCTGCACCTACCATCCAAACGGAAAACATTTGATTTATTCATTCATTAGGCAATTTTTTTCCCCACAGTGAGACATTTATTTGCTGTTTGTGTAATACGTGCTGGGAGTGTATGAGTGTCACTGTGTAGTAGCTGCTGCATGACACCACGTCGTATTAAAATAAATGTGACAAAAGTGTACATACATTATATTTTTTTCTCCCCCCGCTGAGTTCATTCTTCATTGCACATCAGCTTTCATCTACATTGCCATCAATCACGTTTTTTTGCCCATCTCCAAAACACAAGTTTGTTTTTGTCTTTCTGTAATATTCTGAGCTTGTTGTGCATGGAGTTCATATTGCAAATATACCAGCCTGTGCATTAATGAATAAATCTCTGTTTCTTTTCCGCCACAGCTCTGTGCTAAATTTTGATTCTAAGAATATGTGTGTTGATGTAATGATGTGTTTGCCCCCGGAGAAACGATGAATCAGGAAGCAGCTTTTTATTTTGAGGTAGCCACTTAGTCACCTGCTTCACTAGATTAGGCCATTAACCGTGACCAAGTAAACTCCGATCTGATTGGTTAAGAAGACTTAGTCATCGGCCCAGATGTATCCGTAAAGGATTATCATTTCTCACCGTAAACCAGAATCCGATTGGGATCTGTTGCGTACATATCTTCCTCTGACAACAGATGAGTGAGAGCTGTATATCACATCTATGTGACACCTCCCACATCAGATCAACTCAATGAATAGATTAGAACAAGTGGAGCTCGAATGTTTTGTATCGCTCTCCCAAAGGGATTTAACTGTTGTCATGGAGACACGATGTAAATCAACAAAAGAGGTGACTGATAACATTGACATGACTAATCTCTTTTTTTTCTTATTTCTGCCCCCTGTTCCTTCTTCCTTTCTGCCATTCTCTTTGTATCTGTGGCCCATTTGTTTTGAATAGCTTGTGTAGGATATCGTTTTGCTTCTCTGAACCCCTCCTCCTCCTCCCTTCTCTGACTGTACCTTTCATGCCTTCTCACCCCATGCATCCCCTCCTCCTCTTGTCTAAGATAAGTGTGTGTACAGAGAAGTGTCAGCTATAAATCATATTTCACTGTGCAGCCTTCTCAGATACCAGCAAGATAAAGGAATCCATAAATAAGGCCACATCATATATAGTACAACTTATTGCTTTGCTTTAAAATGTAACAGGGCCATGAATAACCAAGGGAATAATGTAAAAAAAAAGAAAAAGAAAAGAAAAAAAGAAACAGGCTAAGTTCTCTTATAGAGGGTTACAAAAAAAAGGGTGTCTGGACAAAATGCATCTAAGTAGTTGTCTTCTGTGTTGAGCATGCTAATGTGTTGGGGTGCATAACGATGAGGAGCGCCTGCAGATCGATGCAGATTAGCCTGTTCAGGATGTGGTCTGCGATTAGCTGTTCTTGAGGATTTTGAATTTTGGCTCTCAGTCACCATAGCAACCAGAATACAATACCATCCTTTTAAATCCGAGCCCATTGCTTTCTTTCCTTTTTTTATTTCTCTTGCTCTTTTCTTAATATCCTTTCCATTTCTATCTGTATTCCTTTCCTTTTTTTTCCTTCCTTCCTTATAGTCTCTGTGTTTTTCTTTCTCCCTCTCTGTTCCGATGTCATCCACACTTTTTGCACTCCTGCTCCTTCTCATTCTCACCATTCTCAGGGCTTGTGGGGGGGACAAAAAGAAAGGCAGGGAGTTGGACAGAGACGGGGAGAAGGCGGGAGAAAAAACAGGGAGAGAGACAGGGGAGAGTCTGTGAGTGAAAGTGATACAAAGCAAGGGAGGGGGAAGGCAAGAAGCTGCACCGAATGCAGGGGGGAGCACAAGTGAAAATGAGAGTTTCTTGTCTTGTCTCCCAGCTCTAGCTAGCCAGTCAGTAATTCAGTCTATTCCTCAGACAGAGGCTTTTTTCATCCCTCTACCTCTGGATGTGCTTTATCTGGCTTGAGTGTCGCTCCAGCTGGGTATCAAAAACTGCTCCAGGAATAAAATAAACAGCATTTTGCCAAAAGTGAAGCAGACATTTTA
Source organism: Neolamprologus brichardi (assembly GCF_056152115.1). Classification (NCBI taxonomy): domain Eukaryota; kingdom Metazoa; phylum Chordata; class Actinopteri; order Cichliformes; family Cichlidae; genus Neolamprologus; species Neolamprologus brichardi. The sequence continues at coordinate 23,453,450 of NC_142105.1, forward strand.
ACTGCCTGCAATCCCAAGCAGGACTGTGCAAATAAATTGTGGCGGCATGATAGGCCTGTGTAAAAAGGAGGCGCGAGGTAGCATTGTGTAATTAGCCAGTGTGTTTTCCCTATCACTGTCAGGCCAGATTAGCCTTCTCCCTGCTTAGGAGATGTGTCAGAGTACCTCTCTCTTTATTCTCCCTAATGGCTTCCTGCATGTCTATATTAGGAAGTGGGTCTGCCTCCTGGGAGTCAATGCAAAACCAAATACAAGCCTAATAGTTTGGTTTATATGAAGTAAATGACTCACCACGTTTTTAGATGAGATAGCTGATTCCTATAATAGAGCTGGACTGCAAAGAAAAAGCGTGGACAGTCATTTGTTTCTCGTACAGCTGATATGAAAAGAATAATGCTTCCAGTTCCATTAGTAGGCCAGAAGACTGAATGAATACAGCTGGTATCTGGGAGGTGATCGTCAGCTTGTCTGTTTGTGACCACTATGTGCTATAACTTCTTTATCTGAATCTGCGCTGACCCTTGATCAGAGAGGATGGACGGCTTTGTGAATATGTTAATGATGGCCGCTCTTGCAGACATACGAGACACTGGGGCCAAGCCCGTGATGGTCTACATCCATGGAGGGTCCTACATGGAGGGGACAGGCAACATGATCGATGGGAGCGTGCTGGCCAGCTACGGAAATGTCATCGTTATCACTCTCAACTACCGCGTTGGAGTCCTCGGTAAGCATCCTTTCCTCTCTCTGGTTTTTTTTTATTTCCTTCACCTTATTCTTCAAGGACATTTTCTGGGGCAGCTTTGCAGGGCACCTAGCTTAGAAGTAATGAGCTCTGCTGATTGCCACATACACTCTAAATAAGGCTGAGAGAGAGAGAGAAAAGCAGGACTGTAAATACATGGACTGGCTTGTTGATGTAGTGCTCATGTATCAAAATCACAGTAATTGAGTGTGCTGCATAATGTGGGTTTGTTGTTGTGACTGGGGTTTAGAATAAATTAAGAAATTATTGAAATGAAGTAGAAAAAAATGATAAGATGGGCGTGATGCTGGAAGGATAGAGGAGTGCGGAAGAGTGTGCTGGAGAGAAAGAGAGGTTCTCTCTGAGTTGCGGTTGGTTGCATTGACTCATGCAGCTGAATCCCCTTTCAGACACTTGTGCATGTGTGTGTATGTGTAAGCCTGTGTGTGTGTGAGAGAGAGAGAGAGAGAGTGAGAGAGGGAAGGGAGAAGCTGAGAAAGAAAGAGTGAGAGAGCAAAAAGGAGAGACAGAGAGCTCCATGGAAACAGCTGCAGCAACACAAAATGGAGTTTGTTAGTGCACTACCCGAGCTTTGTACCTTTTCCATCCATCTCTCTGACACAGTTGATTTCCCTCCTCACTTATTTTTTTTTTTACATTTAGAGTGGATGTGGCCTGACTACAAACAATTTGAATATAAAATGAAATTTCCATGTTGCTGAATTTCTTTAGAATATTGCTTCAGATTTTATCGAACTTGTTGGCAGCTGTTAGCATAAAGGATATAGCCGCTTTATTCTGTGTTTCCTATTGTCAGTAAATCCCACGAAAAGACAAAAACCCAGTCTTCCTCAGTGCTTTCAGACTTCACTGCCCTATCAGTCCAAACCCAGTTGCTTCCAACATACTCTGAATATTTAAAAACATTTTATTTTCAGGCACAAACAAGCCCGAGAAACTTAGTCACCACCAGTCAAAAATGGCAAACATGCAAAAATACTGAAGAGAAATTGGAAAAATCATGGGGTGTTGGAACGAAGTGATTGAGCAATGCAGATAAACACCAAAAGCACAGTAAAACAGCAAAATCTAAAGATCGCTAACGTTATACAACATTAGCAACCGTTGCCATTGCACACTGAGCTGGCCTGTAGCAGAGCACGTGATTGTATTTAGCTGAGCATTTTGTGTATTAGCTTTCGGAGATTAACTCACAAAAAAACAAAACTGTCCAATGAATTATCATAATAAATGCATGCAACTCAGGAGGAAATTGCTTGGTGAATGTATTTATAGATAGAGAAGAACAATGTGCAATTATGGATAAGATGTGGATATAGGCATTATTCTGCTTTATTAGCATTTTGGCTCCAGAAGAGACTGTTTTCAGATGGTTGGGATGCTAGCCAATGCTAGCAGGCTTGGTTAGTGTTGGGTGTAACACATTCCAAACATTTTTCAGTAAGGCAATAATGTAACATTACTGTACTAAAATAAGTATTTACATTACAGTTACAATTAGGTATTACTTTCAGATTAAGGAAATGCTCTATATTTATCTGTACACTGTGAATAGAAGGAAAAAACAATATATTTTTCTTTGTCTGCATGTTTGCGCTACAGTCAGCTGATTTCATCAAGTATACTGGGAGGAAGAAAACGGTGTAGCGATCTACAGCTTTTGAGAAGTGGAAATATAGACATTACTTTTATTTTTATTACACAAAAGGACAAAAGTGCTGTTATGAAATGCAAACTGTGTCCGGTACGGAGCCAACTGCTACACTACTAACACAACTGTGGCTCTCGGCAGGCATCTGCACAGACAGCATGCTAACGCAAAGCTATGCCTTTCAGGTCAGTTTATGGAGTAACACCAAAGTACAGTAACAATAACATAAAATAACAAAGTTGAGTGCAGTATTACTTTTATGAAAAGTAATAAGTAATGTGTAATAAATTACTTTTTTTGAGTAACAACCCCAATTGCACAATGCAAAGTCACCCTTCATACATATTTGATATATAAATTGCTGGGTGGTCCAGATAGAGGCAAATCATGTAGATTAATGTATTTCTACTTTGGTGAACAATTTGCATCACACTGGTTTCTCCCATCCACTGTGATTCTCTCCTAAAGTGATGGACAACTGGAAATGAAGGGAGATACTACTGAGTCTGTTTGAGGGCAGCTGGAGCTGTACGATTCAACTAATGTTCACTTTTTTCTCTTGTTTAAACAACTAGCAAATAAATCACCAGAAACGTCCCTACTTCATGGTAAGTTGTGAGAATATGGTTGCACTAGTCCTTATACCCATGACTGCTAGGGCTGAATATTCACAGGTTGACACTGAATTAATGTGGTAAGGTGAGGTGAAACGAACCTTTGCTTCACTTTTGGTGTGAACGTACATTAAACTGTATGAGTGCATATGTTCATATATGGTTACAGCCATAGATACCTTTGATTAGTGCTAAGAAACATTGACTTTCATTCTCCAAACTGAAGCACGGACTTCTTGAACACACTGTTAACATTTAAAAATTCACATCAACACATGCTATCAGTCAGAAAATTAAAATTTTAAAAATTCCACAGCCACCTGTGTAATGGTCAGAGAATCTGATCAAGTCTCTAATAGTGATACTTTCATTCAGACTGCATAATTTAAACTGTGGAAAGAAAAAAAAATCTCCATCAGCAGCTCTAGAGGTTGTAGCTTGGGAATGCCTATAACAGTTAACAGTTGTTGAAAAATGAACTCCTCCCAGCTCTACAACCTGTGATGAGCTGTCACATGTGATTTATTTTTCAAAAGGGCAACAGACATGTGGGATGAAAACGACTGAGCTACAGTACATCGTGATTTGGGTTGTCAGGCAAATAAATTGTTAGCAGGATCAATTCATGATTGCTCGTAGTAGCCCTCATGACACTTGTTTTTAACAGTAAAAATATAGGATGTCACCGGTTTTATATATTAAAAAAACTGTCTGCCTCACCTTGGTGCTCAAAGAATCCAACACATTAAGAGCGGGAGGGTGACTGCTTTATCCTCCAGGACATTGAGATGCTGAATCACAGAAACTGCATTCATCTTAGACTCTCTTTTTGATGGAGATCACAGAGCTACGGCCTATCGATTTTATCATCAGGATTGCTCACCTTGAATACTGTGTGTTTTCCTCTGTCATTTTTTTCCCCAAGTATCATTTTGAGCATTGTAATCAGCCTTCGGGGTGGTAAGATAGTCAGAGGACTGGCTTAGCATGCTGCCTCATGCTCCTGCCCCTGGTTAAACCTGAGCACGTAAGCCCAATACAGATTCTTGTTCATATTTCTTTCATGGCACTTCAATTATGAGTCAGATGTTTCTTCTCTCACTGCCACATTTCAGTAAATGTCATTCTACATGCGTGCACACACACCCTTATACACCACATACAAATACTCGTGTGAACCCATGAGCACATTCACACACATACTACATTAAAAACACACACACATGCACACACTATGAGTGCAGGCATTGGGACAAAGCAACAGCAACCCCCACACACATATACTGATGTTGTTTGGCAGCTTGCACAAACGCACACACTCCAAAATGCAGTTCACAAAGCAGCTCTCTTGGTGAGCTCCCCAACAGCCATTCTGAGCAATGAGCGGAGAAGAAGCGATGCATGTAGTTGAGCGATAATGTCCATCACTGTAGCATGGCCTGATAATCTCCCTACGGTACGGCTTTAAACTGTTATTACAGACACACTCATATAAACCAAATAAAACCAGGGCCAGAGAGAAATTGCACCATGACAGACCAATTAACACTATGCTGTCTGCATATATTCAGCCATAAAGTACAAATTGTAATACTCAGAGTGTGAGAATTCATAATTACATGATTTTATTTCTATTTGTTTCCATATTTATATAGAAAATGAGTGTCGTTAACAGTGTCAGCCCTAATCTACCCTAAACTGTATTAAATGGAGGGGATTAACTGCTTGTTTTGAATACAGTGAACTGCAAGCTTTAACAGCTAGATAATATATGGTCATCTGACATGGGTGGGTGGGGGGAGTCTGTTCGAGCTGTGATAGGGCGAAAAGGCAGGGTACAGGTGGCCAGTGCATTGCAAGGCCAATACGTAGAGACAGGCAACCATCCTACGCCTACAGCCGTGGATTGGAGGTCTCTGAGCTGTGGGAGGAAGCCAGAGTACTCTGATAGAAAATGTGCAAACTCCACACAGAAAGGCTCCAGCCGGGCCTGTGTCTCCTCGTTGTGAGACGACTAAACCACCGCAACACCTATAAATGAAGAACAAATAAATCATGAAAACTGTAAATATTTGCTTTGTTAAAATTCAATAAAAAAGAAAGCTGTTTTAATTAGGCTGCTTAAAGGGATGAGCGAATTAGACGAGATGATTTTTAAAGTGAAAACAGACAAGGCAACTCAAAGTACAATTTCTGACACTAATACAGCTCTCCCTCCGTCCCTAGGCAGCCTGAATAGTACATTAATAATGCAGTAAACACCTTTGAAATACACACAACAATCTGAATATTTAAATCGTTTTAGAGAGGGGAAAAAAATACACTTAAACTATTAGGCAACAACAGACACCACTAATGCGTCTGCTCAGAGGATTTCATTTAGAGGCGGAAAAACATTTTACTAGCAAGATTTCAATAAACTGAACAGCACCAAGCAATGTTAAATGTCAGTGATGAATGTTTTATTTATCTGTTCATCGATCCATCCATTTTCTGCTGCTTATCCGGGTCCGGGTGACAGGGGCAGGCGTCTAAGCAGAGATGTCCAGATACCACATCCTGCTCCTCCGCTTGTATACGTGAGGCATTCCCAAGCCAGCCAACAGACATAATCTTTCTGGCGTGTCATGTGTCTCCCTCCCTCAGGGGTCTCCACCCAGGAGGGCATGCCCTAAACACCTCACCTAGGGGGTGATCTGATGCCCGAACCACCTCAACCGGGAGCTCAGAGGAGCATTGGCTCTATTCTCCTTTGAATCGCTGAGCGTCTAAGACTGAGCACAGACACCTGGTTGTAAATGTGATCTTGTTGTTTTAATCATTACCGACTGTATAGCTTGTGACCATAGGAGTGACTCGGATTGCCTGGTGTCACTTTCATCTCCACAGTGGGTTCTGTCTTCCACTCAACCTGTCTGACAGTTTCCCCCTCCGCTCTGCCCCCACTTGTGAACAAGACCCGAGATAATTAATACTTTTGTCATGTTCTTTTTCTTTAATTTCATTTTCTTTAGACCGTTTTTACTCAAATGGAGAAAAATTATTGAGAGATGCTCAGTGTGTCATGAAATTTAGATTAATGCATTTGGTGTTTTCCACAAGAGCGACCACAGTGGATTAAATGTGGTTTTATGATATGCAAATAGCTGCTGAAGTGAAACAGAAAAGAGAGAGAGAGAAAGAAACTGAGACTTAGGCGAAGTACTGGAAGAAGGAAGAGATGAACATGATGGAGGAGAGATGTACAGATTCATTTCAGATACCATGATGTGCTGAATTGCCATCAAGCCCGGTCCAATTAAAGAGGAATCTTCTGAGCTTCCAGTGCTGTTCTCTCATCCCCCTGTAGCTATTAGCCCTACGCTGCTATAATGGTAAATATTGCTTCAAAGGGTGGACCACAATACTTCTGAGGCCCCATTTTTAAACTTTTACGATTCAACCTTTTGCTGTTAAGATGAATGAGAAATAATTTCAGATTGAATCTTTAATTACACATTGACCCACGCGGTGCGATTATCGCCGGATGAGATAACGAGCGTGGAGTTTTACACCGTCCGTGCTGTCCTGTTAGGGTTCATCACACTCGCTTGGGTCAGAGGCTCAAGGAGCTTGGTTTGTTTACTAAAGAGGACCCGTGTTTGGATTTCTTCTCATTGATCTGTATTTGTGTGTGACAAAGAGAGAGAGAGAGACGTGCGCGCGTGTGCCTCAAAAGGCCCACATGTATGTGTAGGTTGGTTTTCGGAGAGGGGGTGTTGTGTGCATGTGGCGCACATGCACGTGTCGCGCGTGCACGTGCCTAGTTGCTGCTCCTCTCTAATGATGTGTAATGAGTCCCAGTCAGAGGGGAGTATCTTGTATCACTGCTCTTTACAAATATAATTACTCACTGGCTCTCCAGAGCATGTCAATTTCCCAGTCTGTTGGGGGTGGTGGTGGTGGGGTTGGTGGTGGTGGTGGTGGTGGTGGGGGGGCTTAATTACTAGTTTCCAAATGCATTAAAAATTAACAAAGGCCGCCTCTCTTGCCAAAACCCAAGGTGAGATTCATCCTCTCGGCCGTATGCTCTGAAAAGGAGAACGGTCAAGTACGGCGCGTACTTGCAGACGCCTTTCACCTCTGACGGGGTTTATATGCGACCTTTGATTTCTATCTTCCATATCTCTGCCATCGCAGTCATTTTACTTCACAATCATCTCCGCTTTGGACTGTCACCTCTAGTGAAGTTATTTAGGCCTTCAAAACTATAGTTTTAGATCCAATCACAATAACCTCAGCCTACAGCATGAGAGTATGTGAAAGCGCTCACAGCACTGAGGCGGCAGTGTGGTGATTTAGCATTGATTTGCTGAATTGCCAGGGTTATTCTGTGTGTGGTAAGTGACTCTGTCTTTCTCTGTTATGTCCCTCTCCTAAACTAAAGATAGTGACTGTTGGTAATTCAGCCAGGGATTTGGGGAGCAGAGGATATTTGTGTCTGTGTGTGAACGATATTGCAGAGCAAAATATAGTCCATTGCACGAGTTTGTGTAGTCGTTTTTCATTACAGAATAACTGCTGAGCTCCACTGAGAGTTGTGAAGCACCCAGTGTGCTCATGGCCTTCTGACCCAAACACTGTACTCCGCTGGATGTTGATTCAGTAGTAATACTACACGATGTCATCTGAGCACTTCTTGTCTGTGCTATAAAAGCAGTGGCCCTTTTTTATACTCGCTGAAAGTACTTTGCAGCCACAAATGCTTCTCTAAGTGTTACATCGTTTATATATTTATTATTATACTGTATAATATCCATTTGCATATAAGATACATTGTAGCAACAGGCTTTGCAGTGGTTAGCACTGTGTGCTCAGAAAAAAGAGGTCCTTGGTTGGCTGGAGCCTTTCTGCATGGAGTTTTCATGCACCAGGCTTAATCTCATAGTCTAAAAACAGGCTTGTTAGGTTAAATGGTGATTCTAAATTGGCTGTAGATGTGGATGGCTCTCGCCGTTTGACAACCACACCTGCACCACCAACTCAACACAGCTAAGAAAATTAATAATTGCAGGATAAGATGCATTTTATAGTTTTATTGTATTGAAAAAGAGCTCTGTTTACAACGTTTATACAATGCCGAGCTGCTGACATTGTCGTGGGGTTTTAACAAGCGCAACGTATAATTAGTAACTGCAACTCTTTAATAAAATGTTGTGAAGTGAAAGTAAAACATACAGACAGATAGACAGCTATATTAAAGACATAAGCATAAAGACTACATTTGCATCTTGCAGAGGCTACGATTGCATATTAGACCAATGCTGCTTCTGTGCTTCTTGGATGACTTTCCACTCAGTGTGCGGACGTGTAAAGTGATTAAGTGTAAGCAAAATAATCTGTATTTGCTTCAACAATTTTATTTTCGCTCTTTATGATTAAACAGAACCCTTATCATTATTTTTTAAACCTACTAGTTCATGTCGATTATATAATCCGTCTAGCCGCGTCTCATTTGTTACATCCCTCGTCTGGGACCCCGCCCCGTGGAAAAAAGAATCTTTCTGAGTTACTACGGAGTAAAACTCAACATGACAACCTCCTGTGTGGTTTATTGACTTAAAATAAACCCTTCCCATAACACGGGGTTCCCTCAGTACATGTTCCTAGTCTCAGTCATTTTGGTTAGCATCTGATATATGAGCTCAGCACAGAGGAGAGGAATTCTCCAACAGTAGGTGGAAGAAAAAGAGAAGGCAGAGTAGTTCTCTTTGTCTTTTGTTATCGGGAGGAGAGCTGAGATGGATATTTACTTGTTTTCATTGCCATTTGGATGAATCCATCCAAATTAAGCAGAGAACAAAAACATTTATTCATCCTATTAATGTCAGGGAGTGAGGGATTGAAGTAATGGTTTTCATGCTCCAGTATGCAGCAGCTTGTTGATGCTGCTCTCCTACAAATCACTGCCAGGAAATTAACTCTTAAGCCGCTCTTACTAGACACACTGCTACAAACGTCTGGCTTTTGCAAGAAAGGGCCAAGACGGGAGCCTATTGTTTCTCAGTGTTTTTCCAGAAGTTGTTTCCTCTGTAGCTTCAAACTTGAAAAATATTGATTAAAACTAAAAGGGGATCATGCTGAGCAGGACTGAAACCCACAGAAATAATGGCGCATTTATGTCAAACGGCATTTTCACAGCAGGACCGAGATTCTTCTTTGTGTGTGATGAGTTTGGAAGATACCGCAGCTCATTTAAATGTGTGATGTTATTAACTTTTTTTTTTTAATAAATTGCTTTTTGGTTGTGAGAAGGAAAAAAAAGTAATTTATTTCATTTGAAATATACATCCTAGGTTGAAGCACAGAATTGGGCTTTAATTGGTACATATCGCATGCAGGGTGTGTCATTTCCAAATGCTGCAGGCTTCTCTGATAAAAAAGATTTAGTCCATTGTTGAGGGAGGCGAACCAATCAAGGCTAATTTTGTTTTCGCACACTGATGCAGAGTCGAAAAGCCAAAACCTGCAAATGAATTTCCTCACACTTTTGCCTTTGTGAGGTGTTTTTGCAGGAATGTAAAACCAGACAGACATGAAACAGTGTCTGTAGAACCACATGTGTAGCTTCAACCAGTCAAAGTGTCTTTTTTAATACACAGCAGACCGTTTTGCTCTTCAGCAGGAAAAGTGCGTGTGCAGTAGGTAGAACACAAATGAATTTATTTCATTTGGAATTTTTTTACAGGGCTGCTTTGAAAAAGTTTGCATTGGAAGTCTGGCTTCCTATCGTGGCTTCCTGGGAACTATTTACAATAAAGCATTTATTTTGTAGTAGCCATTGAAATGGAAATTAAATCTATTTTCTCTTACTGCATTACATTACTGATATGAGCTTCACTGTTAGCTCATCACCTTCCTGTTGTCCTGTTAAGGTGTAATAAGTTTGTAAAAATACAAATCTAAACATATTTGATTTCCTTAAAATCCACTTATTAGCAAAAGCAAAAGATGGCTTTTTTGTCTAGAAGATGTTAAGGTTGACAACAGTCACTTATCAAAAGCATTTTGGGGGAATGGCGACCTCCTGGTGAAGTTGTCAGATTACATTTAGTCATTTTTTTTGCCAAATACAAAAAGTACAAAAAAACGTTACAAGAAGAACAGAATAATTGTTCAGCGTTACTTTGTATTGTTTCATTTTATTGTTTCATTTTATTGTTGCTATCGACTGCACCCAGTTGGACAACCCCCATTCCTTTATTTTGTAATGATCCCAAAGGCTGTAAGCGCATTCATCAAGCAGCCACTAACAACCACTCGTGCAGGGCTTGTGGAGATGATTGGCCTTTACTCTCTGTCACCTAACCTTTTAAAAACAAAAGCGTTAATTATGGCTGCTTATTAACAAATATTCACATTGTTACATGCTAGTATAGAAAGTTACCTGGCTAATGTGGTATTTTTCAGGTTCTGAAAAGCAGGTCGAGTGCTGCATAATGAATAGAAAACCAAACCTGACATTCCTACCCTTTCCCATTGATAGTATTAGAATTATTTTGTCATGTTATTTCTGCATTGAAGTGTGAATAAGGTGGCACTTTGTTTTTTATTTTTTAGCAAAAAACTCTTTGAGTGCTAGTTTTGCAAATATGCAACTTACTCTTTTTTGTCGTACACGTGCACTCGAAAAATTAAAGGAACGCTTTTTAATCAGAGTATATCATCAAGTCAATTCAACTTCTGTGATATTGATCTGGTGAGTTAAGTAGCAGAAGGGATTGTTAATCAGTTTTAGCTGCTTTGGTGTTAATGGAATTAACAAAAACTATGACACCATCCCGAGAACAGCAATGCTTTTACAGGTGGAGTCCACTGTTTTGCATTTGGCAAGGGTCAGTGCCACTACTGGTAGCATGAGGCAAATCCTGAAGCCTACACAGGTTGTATAGGTAGTCGAACTCCTCTAGGACGACACATCAATACGTGTCTTTGCTAGAAGGTTTGCTGTGTCTCCCAGTACATTCTCAAAAGCATGGAGGAGATTCCAGGAGATAGCCATTTATTTTAAAAGAGCTGGACATGGCCTTGACCCATCAGCAGGACCAGTGTAAAATGATGTGGCATTGTTTTGTTTCTAACACATCATCCATCCTTTCTCAGTATCGATATCCAGCAGGATTTTTTTTCTCCATTGATATCCAATATGTTTCAAGGTGTTCAAGGTGTTCCAATATGCATTATCATTTTCACCTTTTTCTTGTTATGTACTTTATTTAAGTACCAATAGTTAATTACTCATTAACTAGATTTCTAACTTTGGTAGTTAATCCTATTCAGAGATGAAAGAGGTGGTAGTATCAACAACACACATCAAAGGTTCTTCTACACAGTACGGCGTTCGTGTCTAGCATTTCTGACAAGACATCAGTTTTACATGGAGGCACAAAACATGACAGCTTCCATGTTTCACATTGTAAGACTTCTTTTCTTTCACAAACAGCTGCTATCTGATAAATCTGACCACAGAAAAAGTTTCTTTCTCCTTCTTCTTTTCACCTTTGGTCAACAAGTGTTTGACAGAGTTTTATGGCATATGACTCACTTTGAACTTTGCTTCAGAACCTTCGATTTTTGTCATTTTCAAATCAGCACTCTTGTGTTAAAGGGCATTTATTATTATTAGTCCTTTATTTATCCAGGTAAAAAATCTCATCGAGATTAAAATTTTCAAGAGAGACCTGGCATCATGGCAGGTCTCTCTGCCATGATGCCAGAGAGACCTTCATCCCAGCACAAATCGAAACAGGAACAACGCTCATTAAAGAGCTGGTGTATGATTAGCCTGCTTTCCAGAGCCTCTTATTTAAGTTGAACCAACAGGTCTGAGTCATTATAGTAGATTTGTATAAAGATGTACTACACTAGATTAACAAATACTGTGCGAACAAATGTTCTCTTACTGTTGTAACTTGAAATCAGATTCCTGATGTATTGTTAATGAGAGTTTGTCCTTTTTCTTCATCCCAGCACAAATCGAAACAGGAACAAAGCTCATTATGTTTCATAAGCATGACATTTCGGAAAACTGTGACATTAAGAAATCAATTTCTATGGTACAGTAATGCGTTTCACTATGCAAAACAACCTTTGCTGTAGCACTTTCCAGAGATGAAAACATGTTTAGATGATTGCAGCACTCTCGCCAAAACAGTAAATATGCATTACAAAGACATCAAAGAGCTAATTGCTTTCATCTGGTCAAGGGGTCCTCTGTAGCATCACATGTAAAAATGGAGCACTTCACCCAAAGATGGCAATATGAAGTGCACAGATGGAACAACGGTTCACTGGGAGAAAATGTCAACCTCGTGTCAGTCTTTGTGGTTGAGATGCTTTATTGCTGGAGGTTTGACCTTTTCTATTAGTAATGGAGCATGTTCTTCTTGAAGCTTTTATTTGCATCCTGAACACAGGTAAACATTATCCCCATTCTGTCTAGCAGCATTCAAAAATTAGAGTTTCTGCAGGCAGAGATTTGAGTGGTTTCTCAAAGACAGAAGACTAATATTTACCGAGCTGCTATCTCACCCATTCTGACATGACATGGTAGAGCAACAAGAGATGACATTTCCATTTCCACTTCAGCACAATCTGGCCTAACACAGAATCAGGGCCAGGGCTCCAATTTCCAGGTATCTGGATCTATCACTGCCAATTTTTTTTTGTTTTAAAATGATCTTTACATTTAGTGCATGTGAGTGTGAGACTCAAATAAAGAGGCAATTTATAATACATTGCACACACAATGGCAGGGGCTGTCCCTGCTTTTTCTTTCATTCTTTTTTGTTTTGTTTTTGTTTTATTTTTGTGGCAAAAGGTCATTAAATCACAAAAAATATGCATTTCAGAATTCTGTGTGAATCCCTAACCTTTCAGCTTTTCTTTCAGAACCACATGACCTTTTAATCGCCATACCTGTGAATCCCAAAATATATCCACACCATCCTGTAGTGCTTGCTGTGGCTGTCTACAAATCACAAGGTTGGTGATTCCATCCCTGGCTGCTCTCTAGTCTACATATCAAATACCCTTGGGCAAGATACTAACCAAGTTGCTCTCCAGTGCGTCTATTGGAGTGTGAATGTTACACAGAAAGCACTTAAACATAGAAAAAACATGCTTGTATGAATTGGTGTGAATGACAGAAGTGTATAAAGTGCTTTGTCCTCAGGTACAGTAGAAAAGTCCTTTATAAGAACCAGTCCATTTACAAGCCTTTGACTTTGTGGGAACTCCTGGCATGTAGACTGATATATTGCTCAGTAGCTGCAAAATGACCTTGGCTTCTCAAGGATATAAATTAAAGTTTGTCTCACTGAATACCATATCACCTTATATCATCATATCAGGAACCATATAGTTTTAACTGATGTGTTATCGTGCTCATTCTGTCAAACTAAACCCCATAAACTCAAAGAAAAAAACCAGAAGTTTCAAAGCATGTGTGAAAAAAAATGTCTAGAAGCTAATAACCAGTATGTGGATTAGCGTGTACTTCTAAATAATGCAAACCACTTTGCATTTCCACAGCTGGGGTGAATTCAGTGGCAGAAAATAGCACAGTAAAAACAATGTGTTCTGTATGGGATCTGCAAATTACTGCTGTGTTTCTCCGCTGAGATATTGACACAGGGTCTAAAAATCAATTAAATGAAAACAGCATATATCGTGGTATGAATTCTTTGAACAAATCTCATTCCATCACAAGATGACACCGCCACCATATATTCAATACCTGAAGGTGAATATTTGTATTTCTCAGACTTTTATAACTTTAGTCTATTCCCAACTTGTATTGGGCTCCTTGTTTATGCTGCCTGAAAGATCTATCTGTGGTGATTCATTGCTTGAATGCTTTGTTTTCCTTTATGCTCTACTCTAGGAGGGAGTATGGGGGCTCCTAATGGCAGCACAGCTTTTCTTCTTAGTGCATTTGTCCTTGAGGGATTTTTAACATCACAACCTAAAACACACAGGCACTTCTTCTTCCTCAGGGCAAAATACGCACAGGTAACTGCCTTATCGAACACAAGCCAGCATGTACACCTTCCAGATGAGCCCAGTGCAGCATGTTTGATCATTCAGAGAAGAAATAAAGTATGTGTGAAGCTAAACCTCCCTTCTCTTTCAATTGTTTCCTCCCTCTTTAGCAGTATTGTGCAATGAGGATTACAGGAATCGAAGCGGGTTAACATCTGTCCATCATCTGGTTTGCCCATTGACAGAAATGATGTGTGTAAGAAGATATATATTGGCCGGGCAGGTAGAAGTACTTGCTTCTTGTCTTGTAGACACATTAATCATAGCAGCGGCCAAGTCTAACCACCAAGGTCGGCAGTCCTAGCTCATGTGGGAAATACTCCCCACAGCTTTCATCACAAAGGGCTGCTGCAGAGGGCCTAACAGAGGCAGGAGTTTGAAAAGAGTGAGGAGCAGGATGTTGAACTGACAAGGTTAAAGTAGGTGGTGAAGAACAGGGAGAATACGGCTGAATTAGTGATGACCTTGTGGGTGTGTTAAGCATGGCAAAAAAAAGTGTGGCATTTGATGCTGTAGTGAAAGAGATTGCTAGGCAAAGGTAGGTGGACATTTTGGAATAATGGATTAAAGCGGGCAGTATAGCTGTTGGGAGGGTAGCAAATTAACACTGTGCCACTGGTACAGTGGGTGGAACCACCAATCAGGGGGAGGAAGGTTGAGAGGGACAGCATGTGAGCAAGGTCTAGCAACAATGCTTTTAATCACACCCCTCAAGTTGGAGTTTTCTATGATTAGAATCTGACGGAGGTGAGAATTACACCTCTTTGGGGAAAATCATGGCTGCTTGGACCTTTGAGAGAGATTACAACTGATAAAGCTGCTGTTAATTTAGAGCCAGGTATCCAGTGTAACCTGCACACTTAAAAAATCCAGAGAAGGATTATAATAAGTAAATAGGTGACAATATATCCACGACGGGGTTTATTACATCAGTTAAGTTCATTCCTCCTATGAGGCCTGATTTTATAGGGTCATATCAGGTTTTGAATGTGTGGTAACCCAGAGAGGGTTTATCAAATGTGTGGGGGGGTATTTCTGCAAAATGAAGAGAATACAGTCGTTTTCTCCTGCCATGTGAAACAGAGGTGCAGTATATTCTTAAATTCTGTAGTCAAAGCAGCGCTGGCAACAGTCCACTTCAGTCCAGTTTCTACTCCCTCACTATTTAGGAAACCTGGTTGTTATAAATTTGATCCATGAGGGATTTTCCTATAAAACCTTTGCCCATCCATTCTTTTCAAACCCCGTAAAGGTGGAGATACTCTGGAAGTGCTTTCTTATTGTAATCCAGCCTACAATGATTTCTCTACGCCTTACCTGTATGAAGGCCCATTACTTATGTAATTTGTGCCATGTTTTTATGTAGGGAGTGAGGATATACACTATACACTATTTCTGTGTCTGTAACAATTACATATTACACATAATAAATATGTTTTGCTTTCTGTCTTCTCTATTTTGTTTTCTCTTTCTCTCTTGTTTTTTTAATAGGTATAAAAACAGCATTGTGCTTCTATAGATGGCCTGAATGACCAATGTATGTTTAGGATGTTTTGAAATATGTGCTAATTGTGAATGTGAAAGGGATGATAACTAGTGGAGAAGACTTACTTACAGTATGCAGATCAATACAGTAGCATTTGAAGTCCTCATGTAGGCTATGCAACTAAAATCATTCAAAACACAGACCTCCGTGTGCACTCCTACACTCAGTGCCTGCAAAATATTACTTAGAATAAAAAGACTAGTGCAGACTTCAATTATGTATTTGCTTTAAATTCATTACATAATTATCATCAATGAAAACATGTACAAGAAGTACGCCGTTTGACTTGTTCTTTATATTTTTTTTTAATGACAACGGTGCTCAAAAATGGAAAAGGCTTCATAAGTTTGCAACAACCCAGGTAACACCTGATATCCCAGCGTGACTTCACAGTGTTTCAAAGAGATGCCAGAAATGCTGGGCTTTGAAGGTCTTCAAGGGCCACCATAAATGTCCTGCGTGACTGTACAGGAACGTCCACGATAGTCAGCTCTCCGAGGTCGTCTTTGGTCTTAGCTTTGCAAAGCTTTGATGTGTAGTTGGGCTCAGTGAACTTCAGCAGCAGAATTCTTTACCAGTATGCAAAAAAAGAAGTTAAATCAAGTCTCTGAAAAATGAAAAGGCACTTTTGCTTTTTCAGGTTAGATTATAGAATTTAGTAGTGATTATGGAGCCACATCCTCTCATATATTCAGCCATGTACACAATTATTATAGACAATTTATTAATTACAGCTTACTTTTTTTGGTTGGATCCCATTTTGCTTTGAGAACTGTCTAAATTCTTTACTGCATTGATTCAACAAGGTGCTGGAAATATTCCTTAGAGATTTTGATCTGTGTTGACTTGATAGCATCACACAGTTACTGCAGATTTGTCGACTGCACATCCATCATGTCAATGTCCTATTCCACCGCATCCCAAAGGTGCTCTACTGGATTGAGATCTGGTGACTGCGGAGGCCATTTAAGTACAGAGAGAGTTCAAGAAACCAGTTTGACGTGAACTGAACTTTGTGACATGGTGTGTTATCTTGCTGAAAGCAGCCATCAGAGGATGGGTACGCTGTGGTCATAAAGGGATGGGCTGCAATATTACTTAGGCAGGCTGTGGTGTTTCAAAAATCCTCAAATGAGAATTGCTACACACTGGATATTTTCTCTTTTTCAGACCATTCTCTGTAAAACCTGCAGATGGTTGTACGTAATTCTCTACTTGTAATTCAAGTAGAGAAGTCGTTTCTGAAATGCTCATACCAGCCCGCCTGGTCAACAACAAAAGCACAGTAAAAGTCACTTAAATTGTCCCCATTTTGATGTTCAATTTGAACCCCTGCAGTTTGTCTACAATGTCTACATACTTACATTTATTGAGTTGCTGCAACGCGACTGGTTGATTAGGTATTTGCTTTAACGAACAGTTGAACAGCTGTACCTAACAAAGTGGCCTGTGATTCTTTTTGAGCCCAGTTATTCCCATTATCTACAGAATAAAGCTATATTTCATATTTCTGCTATACCCTCACACTACACTACATTCTGAAGACTAACAGTGGAGAAAAAAGGAGAGGACTAACTAAAGGTTCACATAACACTGAAATAACACATGTAGTGCCAGACATGGAGGAGGAGAGAGTTGATCAGTGCATGAGATGGTTTCCAGAGCTGGTTGTTCATGTGTCAACCATTGGCTAAAATGTAGTCTTACATCCCCTTCCCTTTTCCATTTCCTTTTTTTTTTGTTAATGCACAGCTCCTAAAATGATATTTTGCTCATGCAAACGTGGCCACAATCTTTCTCATGTAAAAAATTTGTTATTTAAGCATGTCAGATAGGAATGACTCTTCGGGTAGCCATGGTCATTATAATTTTTTGTCTAGCAGTCAGGTTGCTAATGACTCAAGTTATGAGCTGTATTTCAGTTAAGAAACTAAATATCGACAATAGTTATTTATTCTGTATGCAGCAAGCAAAACGAGTAGAGTAGGCTGGAAACAGGTTCATGTTTGGGGTTTAAGGTTAGGTGCAGCAGATTTACTAGCTCTTACACTTTGGCATATTACACTATTACACTTTCACACTGACCATATAATCTCATGCCAAATAAGAGAAGCCTTGCTGACCCTGTGAAAAAAAATGTAGGTCAAATAGTCTTTCTGTCTTCACAGAACAAAAGGCATTTCCAGGCATTTCACATTTCAGCACCAACACTAGTCAATAAGAGAAGACATACTTTAAATTCCTCGAAGGAGGCTCTTATGCATATGTTTTGAGTTTTGCACCATTTGCATGGCTTTACAACTCTATTACTATGTTATCTCTTACATTGAAATGGGTGTAAAATATTGTAACAGGCATAGACTCAACCATAAAATAAATGTAATGTGATTCTGACAAAATTTTAACAGGACCTGAAGACCTGCTGCAATTGCGGCCCTTCCCCAACACTCTCTGTGAATGGTATTCATAGCCAATGATCAGTGATCAATAGTCATTGGTCAGTGGTTGCATATTACATTTGCATATTAATGATCAAGAAAACTGACCTCACAGCCCATTGTTCGGCAGTGGTGCTAGTTTTAGTTATTATTACTGTTTAAAAGGCTGGGGTAACCTGCAGTCAGCCGAGACTGAAAAAGTCACTTGGATGCAAGGTTATTATCGTTAACGAAAACTAACGAAATAACGAAAACTAGAAGTGAAAAAACATTTTCGTTAACGGAAATAAAAATAAAAACAAAAAAAGGAAAACTAACTAAAACTGGAATGAGTGTTCACAAAACTAACTAAAATTAACTGAATTTATAGCAAAAATGTGTTTAGTTTTCATTGATGTGTGCGTGTCATACAGTAGTCAAGGGTGAAAATGAAGTTTAGTTTCCAGATTTTTTTCTTGCTGTGTCTCATTATGCCAGCAGGTGGCAGCACGTTAGTCGAGTCGTCTGTGTTGCTGCTCCATCCACGCGCAGAATCATGTCAGGAAAAGTCGGAAGAAAGCGCCAGAGTCCAATTTGGGATTACTTTGAATATGACTGTGTTTTGGATAAAGCAAGTGTCTTGTAGTGGAAACAGACAAATTATGAGGGACATTTCTAAAGGGCAAAAAATCCCACAAACCTTAAAGTGCACTTGAAAAGCTCACACAAGAAGGCTAACCTAGCTTACCTTGAGAAGGTAAGGGAGCACGCCCAACCCTCATCCCCAGAAAACAGAAGCTAACCCCAGGCAAGGCAGCGTGATGCATCCCGAGACAACAGGACTGGGATATCTACACAACTGTGTGAGTCAATTACCTTCAAAAAGTTTATCAATTCACTTGAACCAAAATTACGAACACCCGGTGCTGCAAGAGTTAATAGTCTCATTGGGGCCAAGATATACGTTTTATAGTTGCCTGGTATCAATGGTTGTTCACCTGCCTTTATTTAAAGAACCCATAGGTGGGAATGTGAGTTGTCTGTCTCTGCATGTTAGCCCTGCGACAGACAGGCGACCTGTCCAGGGTGCAGGGTATGGTAGCTGGAATAGCAACATACCCAAGGATAAGCAGAAGAGAATGACTGATAAGATGAAACTGGGATTTTGTTACACTTAATTATTGCAAACACAACTAAAACTATAACTGAAACTAATCAAAACTAAACTAAAACTAAGGATTTTCAAAAAATAAAAACTAAACTAAACTAGCAAACAATTGGTAAAAACTAATTAAAACTGATATAAAATTGAAAATCTGAAGTCAAAACTAAATAAAAATAAAAACTAATGAAAATTGCAAAACTATTAAAACCTTGCTTGGATGAGTGACAAAACATTTCTTCCACTGAAAACGCTATGTCCACATGAACAGAATCAACTTTGTGGGTTCTGGCGTTTAGTTTGTTGTTTCCTGAGTTCATTAATTACCTGCAGCGCTGTATCCAAAGGCAAAGACCTGTGTGCATGTACACATGTGGC
Organism: Neolamprologus brichardi; assembly: GCF_056152115.1. Taxonomy (NCBI): domain Eukaryota; kingdom Metazoa; phylum Chordata; class Actinopteri; order Cichliformes; family Cichlidae; genus Neolamprologus; species Neolamprologus brichardi. Next base: position 23,473,066 of record NC_142105.1, read on the forward strand.
ACAGCAGCGATATCTTGAGTAAATATGTATAGGTCCCATTATAAATCCTCACATAGGATTGATTCTGATCTCAAGGAAAGTGACATTTTGTACTTTTATACCCTTCAGCTGTGGACACACACAGGGTCTTTCACATTTACACTTAAGCTCATTTGTTACAGTAGCCATCCTCAGGTGGAGTCTTGAACTCCGTCATAGCTGTCGGGACATTATTTTAACTGTAAAGGGCAAAACACAAAGATGTCACGTCAAATCAGCACTCTTCATTCATTTCCATGTAAAGCCTGTCACTCAGGGCTTGTGATTGCATCATCACATAGCACTTCATGCCACTGTCCTATTGACAGCCTCAGTACCCCTGTTTTTTTATGAGTCAGACTTTGCTTGTACATCCAAACCCCTTTTGCAACTCTTCTCTGGTCCTGTGACAGCTCCCATCTCCTCACTTGCTGTCACTGTCTTTCATGTAAGCAGAATAATGGATGAGTAGGGCCTAGCTGCTGAAGTCAAGAAATACCCTAACCAAAGCTATAGTGCTAAAAAAAAATATTGTCATTATCAAAACAGTAGCAAAAGTGATTACCTAAAGGGGAAACTCTGCATATTTGATCTTTAGGTGAGAAATCAATTTTAAGTAGGGTGTGACCATACACACGATAACAATAACAATGTTGAGCAATAATTCTTTAGGCTTTCTGGAGGTCTTTTTCTTTGGACATTAGCTGCTTTATCATTCATTTTCAGTCAAATTTCTGTTCCTGAAAAAACATTTTTTTTAGCTAACACACTCTGACAAGCATAAAATATCTATTTTGGACCAACAAGGTGGTTCCCAAAGAGCAACTAAACAAAAATTTGGCATATCGCAGCATACTACAGTGTGTGTGAAAGAAATTGAAGAAACTGGACAAGTGGTGGACAAAAAAAGAAGTGGCAGCCCAGAAAAAAATATATCTACAGCAGATGAACAGTATCTGAAAGTTTTATTCTTAAGAAATAGTAAAAAACCTAAATATACCTAACATATCTAACACAGGACCTGAGAGGTGCATTTGGCCCCATCAGAAATGATGTCAGTAGAAGGATGGCTGTCAAGATGCTATGGGAAACGTAGAGAAAAGGCTGAGGTATGCCAAATTACACAAGAGCTAGACTAAAAAGTAGTTTGGGTACAACAGTGAGACTCCACAGCCATCTGTAAAACATGGTGGAAGCTCTGTCATGGTTTGGAGCAGCATTTCAGCCAGCAGGGTTTTGGAGTTCTGTCAACACTGATAGAATTAGTATCATCAGATTTAGTTCCACAATGCAGAACCATCTCGAAAGCATCTGATAGGCAGTGGTGTAAAGGCATATCTGGACAGAAGAACACACAATAGAACATATTAGCCATGGATTGGCCTCCGCAGACCTCAACATTATTGAAGCAGTGTGGGATCATCTTGACAGAGAACAGAACAAAAGGCAGCCAAGAGAAGAAAAGCTCTAAATGTCCCTCAAGAAGCCTGGAGAACTATTCCTGAAGACTACTTAAAAAAATTACAAGAAAGCTGCCTAAGAGTTTTCGAGCTGTATTGAAAACAGTAGTCATACCAATTCTTGACGTTCAAGCTCATTAAATTTGTCCGAATTCAGTTTTTTGATATATTTGCACAATAACATACAACTTATATATAAGTTATAATAAATTTTCCTAGCAAAACTTCAGCTTAACCAAAAATTAAAAACATAAGAAAAAGAGGCACATAGAGTAGAAAGTCACAGATAAAGGAATAAGGGGTTGGTTTTAAACCAGCCATTTTTTTATTGGAGATATTTTTATTGTGTCTTATTGATTGCTGACCTGCTGCAGAATGGTGCTAGGGACTAAACTTGACTTCTGTCACATCTACCAGAATTCAATTGGCTTTATGTACCTTCATATTGAATGTCAAATAGCACCAGGTAACTTTGTAACAGTGAAAACACATTTTATGGCACAATCATTTGGTATTATCAGATGTCATATTATCATTGCAACAGAGTTTTTAACAGTTCTGAAAGGACCTGAGTTACACAGTTTACAGTTTCGGAGTGATTATTGTTTTAATTAGATGAAATTATGGGACTTTATGTGTAACCCCCCCCCGCACACACTCCCCTCCCCCCTGTTTTCCTGTTCATATACACTACAGCAATGATCCTCAAACTAGGCTGCCACAGAGTGCTGGCCTGCCAACTATGTCATTAATTTACTGGATAAAGTTGATTGAAGAGGTTCCAGCTATGCTTAATGTTGTATAAACGCTTTCAAATATAGCTGAAGCATTTTCAAATGAAGCAGGTATTGAGTGCAGTAAGATGTATGATATCTCTGTCATATAGCCTTGGCATCAATCCTCGCACCAGGATAGTGTGGTTAAGTCAGGTAATTTGAAAATAAATTGTTTCAAAGGAGGATGAATTATGAGCATTTTAATGTGAATCAATTTTATCTTTACTTATTATTGTTTATTAAATGGCCCATGGCCTTACTCATTTTTAAATAGTGGCCCCTGGGCAAAGCAGGTTGAGTATGCACAGTAGCCTCTGCTGGTCTGTTTGAAAGGAGTTTTTACCCAAATTACTGTGAAATTAAATTCCTTTTAAAGCCTAAACTTCTTTCTCATCATCAAGGCAGTTTTTCATTGTTGTCAAATCAGTAAAAAACAGCATAATTTTATATCTTGGCAATTAATTGGCTTTATTATCAGGTTTTGCTAATAATACAACAATTGTTAGCAATTTAGCAGTACTTCCAATAAAGAGATGGACTAAGAATATATCGCTATATAGAATATATAGAATATATAGAATACGAATATATCTATAGGTCACAGTTTATAAAGGAAAAACAAACAGTTTATACATCACTGTGGTGGCAAGAATTCTTCGTTATTATAATTATCATTGTTATTATTATTATTAATATTATTTATTTTATTATTATTATTATTATGTCAATAAACAGCAAGTAAAGAAAGTTGCGTATCAAGAGCGTTCTAAATGGGGGAAATGAAATTCCAGCATGACAAAGCAGCTTACAGAGGAAGGGAAGCAGCACAGATGGTTGATATCCAACAGTTCAGTTGAATTTTAGAATAAATCTGACATGGTTTGCGTGTAACTAACCAGAAAATAAAGGGAAACAAATGAAAATCACAACATGCAAAGACTCAGGTTAAACTACCAGGAACCTTTTCAGCATGCAGTATTTGTGTGTTTCAATACAGTAGAGTTTACCTGAGTAACCAGTATGCAACCCCTTCATTCCACCCATGCAAAACATTGCCATTGTAATACAGTGCAGATGCTGAACAGTTCTACTTTTTCAGTCTTTATTGTTTGATTTGATTTGTTACGTTTATCAGAGGATTAAATATGTTTTTTCAAGAGTTTAGGTTTCCAGCAAAAGAGCTTACAGGGTAATCACAGCAAACACAGCCAGTGTGATGTAATGATAAAAACTCAGATATTCAACTTTTTTAAAAAAGAAAAGAAAAGGGAAAAGAGAGTAAATCTATTAAAACTGGTGACTTGCAGGAGGATAATTCAATTGAACATTGTACAGAACTAAAAATAAATACATTAGTGCTATTAGACTTGCCTTTTCTTTTTATAGTGTCCAACCTTTACTGACTTTCAAAGACTGCGCAATCAACAGCAGGGCCTAATTGAGATTATTTTGTGGAACAGAAGGCGGCTTTGTTCCTCACAGGCGAAAGAAGTTCAAGGGATTCTTGTAAATATCATGCAGGACTGATGTGAGTGTCAGGTGCTGCCGAATGCCAGTTTTCTCATGAATAATAGTGGTGAAATGTGTTGATAAATCCTGAATGTCTTGTTGAAGTTGCATGGCTTCAGGTGTTGGCTGACATTCTCTCTGTGGAGCTGCCTGTCAAATCAATGCAGGGCTTCTGGAGAGCTGTCTCTGTCTCTTTACATGAGGTTTTTTCAATAGCACAGTCGCTGCACTTCTATATCTTGCTTTCCTTCCACAATGTGAGCGCAATACTGAAAATCCACAACCTCAACATACTGTAGAGACCCCACCCCCCATATTCTAAGATCTCATCTGTTTCTGTTTTGTTTACACAGAAATGGGCCTTGCTGTGTTTTCCCATATCAAACTGTATTAGTTTCTGTCATCGCTAACCTAACGTAGCAGGCTAATAAAAGCATCAGTGAAGTGTGCAGCACATGGCAGCCGCTCTGGGAACGGTTGCTGCAGAGAAGCAGCTCTCATGTGGATGTGGAGAATTGTGGGTCCTACCATATATTGGCCAGGAGCCCGTGTGAGTTGTGACCCCATGCCACTTGTCCTTTACACTCGCTGGCTGCATGCTGGCAAGTTGACCTTTATCATTAACCCTGCTGCGTGCCTGTCATTTGAAGTCTTTATTATTCTCGCTTCCCTTTTGGTATATTGTATATCAAGGAGCATAAAGGAGGGATGCAGAGCTAGTTAGCACATTTGCACTTGGCAGTTAGAACACTTAGTTTCTGCTGAGTACAAAAAACACAAACAGTAAACAAGTTGCGTTTCTGCTCCGTTAAAGCCATCTTCCAAGCATACTCTTGTTCATTTATGTTACTAATACACATAAGCCTGTTTATCACTGCACACACACAAACACAAATTTATTTGCTTCAGCTAAGATTGTACCAATGTACTTTCAAATGCTTTGAAAAGAACAGAAAAGTGCAAATCACTTACACATTTTTTATATATTATTGAATCGTCTAACCTCTTTATACTGTTTCTTTTCAGCCAGACGAGCACACGCTGTGGCTGAGGCACTGTTGATATTCTTTGGAGGCTCATCTTCATCCACAGCAGTTTTAATCAGTTGCAATTCTAATTAAACTCAGTTTGCACTTGTAATGCTTTAAAACATGTTCAAACACTTCTGAACGACAACTATTTGATTGGACACATTTCTGGCACCGTCCTGTTCGCAGGTGATAAGAGCACAGTCTGCAAAGGGAGTCGGTGGGGATGTATTTTTAAAGTGCAGATTGTCTGTGTGTAATCACACCGAGTCAATCCACATCATACACCTTTCCTGTGATGCTATTCAGGAATGTTTTTACCCAGATCCCACATCCATTACATCTTTATCAACTATTTTCATTATCATCCGGCTCTGCCTTCACTCAACCTCATTCTGCCGCGTGCCAAGTCAGCAGTCTCTCACAAAAAGTAATCCACTGCCTTCACTGATGGCCTGTGATATCGCTCTCATCGTTTTCAGCGCTGCCGCGTCGGCTGGAGAATGTGGCAAACAGGCAGTTGACACCTCACTTCTCCTATTCCATTTGAACCGAACACTTTCACAATGAATCCTATCAAATTACCTGATTGCATTATACACTCAATTACAGCATTTCGGTGCAGCTATCACCAAGGCATTTCCATTTGTGAGGCAGGTGAAATATCAACCCATGTACTTGAAGTCAAACGGTACAGCTCAGTTCTGCATACTCTTTGCATGTGTACTGGTTTGCAGTCCGGTCAAAGCCTGAACAGACCCTGCATACTGCATTACATAAAAGTTAGCCAGAGGACAAATTACAAAATGCTTTCGCCTCAGAAAATTTTCCATCATTAAAAACAGAGCAGAGGAATGCCATTTGGATTACAAATGAAAAAATTGCAAATGCCTATTTTTTTTTCCTCCCTCCTTTAGCCTGTCTGAATCAATTGAACAAACTGGCATGATATTTGATGGCCTGTGAGCTCCAATTATTAGAACAATATTATGGCTAGGGTAAGTCAGGGGCACTCCAGTGGAATTCCAATAGTGTTTGGGAGCTGTTTGTATTGGTGCTAGTCCTTCAGGGGCTGAAGAAGGGCATACAGCTCAATAACTCAATTCTGAACAATTAGCTCCTGACATGTCTCCCAGAAAACAGATAGAGAGGACTTTAGTGGATAATATTTTCCAAACTATGGGGATTATTATTTCAAAGTCCCAAATAGCATCACAACAAAGTTGCAGCTATGATTTCAAAACATGCTTGCCTACTGATAAGATTGGGCTTGATAAGTACGTAATTCTCCATCTCTCGACTGTTTAGGTGGCTTTTATTTTGCCGGCATCAGCAAGGATCTCATCACAAGCCCCACCGGCTTCTCGCTGTGCTGTGAAGAAAAGAAGACTGCCGGTTCTCCTGGGTCACTGATTATCAACAGCACACTTGCAACATTTTAAATGGCACCGCTCCTTATCGCTGTCAATTATAAAAGTATTATAGTGTAATCAAAAGGGGCTCGTGGATCTGGAATCAGATCTCATCTAACTGGCCGCATGTGCGCCACTCCCCTCCCCTCCTCTGAGCACACCTCCTCAGCTGTGGACCCAGCAGAGTGACCTTGGACCAGGGCAAATCTTGCTGCATCGCTGCGATCTGATGTTATTAGATTGTTCGGGAGGGAGAAAGGTTGAAAAAGCATATGCAGTCCATTTTGTCTTAGTTTGGTCTATAGTGCACTTTCAAGGGGATTGGAAGAACAAATAGAGCTGTCTGTGGGTGTTTGACTTTTGTGTGCGAGAGTGCAAATGTGTGTTTGATGTTTGCACGTGTGCAAGCACTTGTGTCTGTTCAGGCACATAAAACATGACTTGCCGACAGACATCGAGGTGGCATTTCGAGTTGTCTGCTCAGGGGAGAGCTCCCATGCCTGAGGGGATCATACTCACTCAGGCTCTCCTTTGGGTCTTGATGGGCCATGCGCTGCGGTCTGATTGCGAAGAGGTTATAGCTTTGTAAAAGAAGCCCTAGAGGCCAGCTAGAACAATTAGAAATATGTGTTTCTGGGTCACTGGAACACAGTTACAAGTCTAGTAATACTATTTTATTTCAACAGCAGCAGAGGGAGAGTAAGTGGCTTTACTCGGGCTTTTGTCTGATTTCTGATGCGAAATCTCTGTGCTCAAAACACCACGCATGCTGCCACGTTTCAACGGGTTTGCACTTGCAACAATGCCATAGATTTTCAGGCTTTTACTTTATACTGTATACTCTAATCTTGCTCTCCCAAACTCAGTAGTCCTTAAATCAACAGCAAGCTGTGCCACAAACACGGCACTGACAATACACATGCATGAGCAGTAACCTAGCTACAAGTAATCTAAGCCTGAGGCACACATGGCCATCATCTCACATATGCTCAGTACTCAATGCACTGAACCAATGCAGGTAATATATCCTGGAAAATAGGCCTCATTATTTGATAAATATTTGATGAAATCAAAATATAGGCTCTATGAACTTCACTATACAAGAGCACGTGTGTAATTTAATTCAGGGCTCCGGTAGCACTACTGTAGCTTAATACTTTCATTGGAGGTAAATTGCCACAGGCTATACCTCTCTCTCAGACAGCAAATCCGGTGCTTAATACAGCAGTAAACAAGTTAACAATGCTTGACAGGCATTAAAATTCATATGGATTTCTGAGAGTCAGAAATCCAATGACACAGATCATATTAGTTTTACTGTAAAAAGTGTCAGACCATGTAAGTTGCATTCAGATTTTGGGTTGCATGTCTCGGATGTTCCTGACTCACGCGGGATCTGTGTAATTCTTTGACTTGAAATGTCAAGATAAACAGAAATGGGTTTACGAGACTCAGCTGACAGCAACAAACAGGAGCATGTTTACCTGTACATTTTTTCATTATTAAATATGAAAAGGAAGAGGCATTGAGTTGCTCCTGCGATCAGTCATTCAAGCCGTTATGTATGAATGAGAAAATTGGACAGTATGAATTATCTTAAGGGCTGCATCAAACAGTTTCTCTCCTGGCTTAATAAATTTGAGGGGTTGCATCATACCAGTCTAACATGATCATCCACCCCCATCATTTTAGACTTGAATTATGTATCAATTATCCCCGGTGTCTAGCAGGCCGGGATATGAGTTCAGCCCTGTTTAGATTTGGTGTATCCTGGTTCAGGCATAGGAGGCAATATACGCACCTCCTGAGGTTGCTCCCGTTTTCATGCAGGATTATAAAACGCTGACTGCATGCTTTTGCAGCCTGCATTTGCAGCTTCGCATAAATTCCCATTTACATTTACTAACAATACCACTGTTTCCTAAATTATAATGGTAATACTAGCAATTGGTTGAGAATAAATAGTTTTGAGGGAGGGGTGGGGGAGCCCTTAAGGCTTTAAAGGAAAAAGGAAGGCCCTGTGTTTTTAAGATAGAAAGCTAACACATTTTTCTGTGCAAACAAGTCAAGGTCCAATGCCATTTGCTGGTGGCACTAGTGCTCTAATGCCCATTTCCCCCCATGTTTTAAAAGGCTAAATTAGCCTCCTCTGGAGCCAATTTACTTGAATTAAGGCACTTAGAAAGGTCATACTTACATTTCATTTGAACTTAATAGACATTGCAATAAGAGTGCTTTTCTGTATTTGCCTACCTCACCAGCAGACATTTTCAGATTTAATAAGACCAGATATTCTGTCATTATTCTTGATCCCTCATCATGCAGGAGTTTTACAGGTGACTAGTGCCAAAACCTCAGGTATCCAATATCTTAATGGCATTTTCCCCAATTAAACCAGCAATCCACAGTATGTTTGGCCACTGAACTACCTTGTTAAGTTAAATAATGAATGAATTGCATGGGTAATTATGAAAACTGCTCACAAGCGGGACTAATGCTTCTGCTGGTTTAATTAGAACAGGAGCCTGCCACTCAAGGCTGTTCCCCGTGCCAGTCCCAAGGACAGTGGCTCAGGCTGGGGGAGATAAGGCTCAGTATGCTACAGACTTACCGCTACAGCGCATGCTGCTACAGGTAGCAAGGCTGCAGAATTTCCATCCACAGGTAGGGATGTTACCAGCAGTGAGCAACAACACAAAGCGTGTTCCAGTTTTCCAAGGAAAGAGATAGGAGAAGCCGTTAATCACCTGTTTCCCAACGTGGGAGTAGCTCTCCTGTCAGAGACAAGAGGAGAGTGTTGCCATCAGCATATGTCTTCATAGTACAACACGGAGCATTACCAAATATTACAGTGCATTATCAATGGAATAACCAGTTTGTCGACCAAAGTAAATGTGGGCTTGTAGAAACAGGATGATTAGATCAACAGAATTGGCTTCATTTCTGTGCAGCTGCTAGCTGTCAAAGAGCCAGAGGGCTACAGGGGCATTGACTGAAACAAGATGTCTTGCTAATAAGATTCAGAATCCTTTCTTCCATTAAAAGGTGTCTGTTTTCCCTTGCATTAATGGCATTGTTTTTGAGCCTACAATCCACCCTTGCAACCTCTTGGCAAACTGCCCCTCGAGAACGCAAAGTAAGTAAATTAAAGTAAAATTGTATTTATATAGCGCCTTTCAAGATAAAATCACAAAGTGCTTTACAAAGGCAAAAAACAGACATTAAAATCTAAAACAAAACAAAATCAACCAAAAGCAAGTTTAAACAGATACGTTTTTAACTGCTTTTTACAAAACAACAAAGTGTATTAACTCAAAGATAGAGAGTGGGAGCTCCACGACATGCAGCAATGCCCACTCAGGCTAAGGCCAGACTGAGGAGAGGTGTCACTGGTCTTGATGACCCAGAAACACCACAATGCAATCTGTATAATGAGTGGTTTCCCTCCTGACTTAGATGGCTTGTCATTCCATTCATACGTCGTAGCTCGATACATCCTCGCCAGCTCCGCTCAGCGCTCTCAAGCGTGAGGAGACAGTGGGGGTGACATAAACACAGAAAGGCATAACTAAAGTGTTCACCAGGGAGAAGGGATATATGCAGTGTATATTGAATTAAATGCACAGTGGCATTTATTCCATTTACTTAATAATAATATTACAAATACGTGGTAAAATACAAGATTGTGGCATTTAGTTATATAAAGTGGTTTTTTTTATGTTAATACAATTTCATCAGCACATTGTCAGAAAGTGGTTAGACTCATTTATGCCCCTGGTGCACAGCAAATGTCTGAGCTGTTGTTTACATATGTCTGTTTTGAGAAGTATGAGCATGTGCCCTAGATAAGCCCATAGGCTTAGGCAGCATGCAGCCACCACTCAAACATATGAACTCATAAACGTCTGCTATCAAATAACAAAAGAAACTCAATTAAGAGAAGCGATCTGGCAGGGATTTCATCAAATTAGGTGACTGACAAGCTTGGTAATCTGGAGTATATAGTATTTTTCATCTAATATCACTTGCAGACGTCTTGGAATATGGAGTAAGTTTAGCTGATGGAGGGGAGGAGAAGAGCAGAGCTGCCACGGAGGAGGTCGTGTTCGAGCACAGTGACAATTTCTTCCGACAACGTCCCATCTGATTTTTGCTTTGTCAGCATCCTCTTTAGAGCAGGGATGTCGTATTTAATCAAATTACCTGCAGGAGCTGCTCCTCCTTTTATTAATTTATTGGCAGGGTGGGTAAAGGAGCATTGAGGAGCTCCTTCTGGATGAGTGTGTTTTTGCTCTTTGAAACGTGAACCAGAGGAGGCTGAGCTAACAGGACCTGACAGTGGCAACCGCCCTAGCACTCGGCTGTGAGAGGACCAGTCGGCTCTTTCACTCAAGCCTCATTAGGGATACAGTGAGAATAGTCATCTGAGGCTCAGAGACTGGAGCTGGGTCTGGTGCTGCTGCCCTTCAGAGAAAAAAAAAAGGATCAGGCTCAACTGTAGATGTCAAGAGTTTGAGGCTCAGGAGCTGTTATGTTAAACGATGGCGAGGATAGTGGGCTCTTATCCAATCACATCTCCTTGGAGCACAAGATGCTGATTTAGCGCCGTCGATGAACGATCTGTGATATATTTGTAGTTTAATCACATAACTGTAAGGTTAAAAACCCTAATGTAATTCTCCATCAAAGCCAATTCTGCCAATGAAGATAAAAAGCAGACGGTTAACAAAACGCAGCGAAGACACAGACAGCGAAATTAACAAGACTGGAAGCTGCTCTTGTCTCCATCCTTCCCCCTCTTCCACGCCGCTTTTGCTCTGCGCTTTGGCCTTCGGGCTCTCAGGTGTACAGTGCATCTGGCCAGCCTATAGGGTGTATGGAACAAAGCCACAGTGACATTTTATCTGACGGTAGCTCCTGTGGGGCCTGAGCCATGCTGCCAAACTGTCAGGCAGATTTCAGCACGATGAGGAGGGGGAAGAAAGCCAAACAAACAGAGCCCTGGCACAATCTCCCATCGCCAAGCAGCGCAGACGAGCACAGAGAGACGTCCCTGGGGATCGCAGGAGGCCGAGATGAAAGCGAAAGCGAGATCTAACCTTTTTGTTGTTGATGGAACCTAGTTCTTTAGTGCTGCTAGATTAAAAGCAAGAACTGCGAAGTGAAATGAAAAAGGAATCACTTCAGCTGTTCGAACACGGAGACCCTTAGTGGAGACAGAACTTCCATATCAATTGAAACGAAGAAAATAGAGTAAATATTGTCGTCCTTTGTGGGACATGGATACAAGTGTGTTTTGTACAGTGCGTGCCCTCTGTGGTACATACAACAGGCACGTAACGACCACGCTCCCCCCTGTAGTAGAATTATGGTAATCACACACAGTATTTCAAAAGCTTTTCATCTATTTTTCATTTCTCGCTGTTCTCGGGGTGAAAGAACAGGCATATTTCATCAACAAAGCAGTACATGAAGCCAAGCAAGACTAGCACCCTCCCAAGGTGGAAAGTTATAAATTCTGCATATGCACAAAACCAGTGGTTTCAGATTCTATGATACAGAACTGCTAATATGGATATATCTCATTTGCTCAGTGCTGGTGAACATTTTGTTGTCAAAACCACATTATCACACATTCAGTAGGTGACAGTCTAGTGCTGGATCTTCTTCTTCTGCTGGTCTAATTAAAAAAAAACTGTGCCCTTGGTTACAGTTCAGAAAAAAGCTGCAGCACTGACCCATATTTGTTTATTAAAGGTGCTTTGTATCTCTCTGCAGCATCCATTTTTGGGGAACCTTGAGGGGGGGATTGGCTTTAATACACTAAATGCTCATGTTGACAATGTCTAATTAAAAATGTGGCACAATGAAGCCACCGCCCTCACTCTTAGATATAGGGTTGGTATTAACCTCCTGCTGCTTCGTGGGCAGATAAAGAGATATTGCTGTTAAGCTGGAACTTGAGCTGAAGCCCCAGGAGTCTGTGATCAAATCCCCAACTTAACGCTCCACTGTGCACCGCGTAGCCTACTTCACCTTCACATGGCCCATCATGCCCCAGCTTATACCAAAGTGATCCTTTCTCACCATTCTCCCGGCATGAAAAGGAGGCTCACAGTAGAAAGAGATGGAGATCAGATGAAGAAGAAGAAAGTAAGAAGGAGAATGATGATTGAGAGGTACTCAGCGCTTCCAGGAATGTCCCCGGCATTGTGAATTCCTCCAGTGTCAAAGTTCACGCAAGATGGGCAGGAGCTGATTACAAGGCTTGCTGCTTCTGGGGCTAGCAGCATCAGACCTTTGAAAACAGGGCCCAACACATCCCTTTAAAGTGACAGACACTTTAAAATCAGCCTTAGTCCATTACTTAGTGGTGTCAAGCTTTTAAGAACAAGCCAATAAGCAGCTAGTGAGAAGGTTAGACCTTTTATACCTGAACTCAGTTTGTCAGCAGTGCTGCTCACTGCACTGGCTGGTACAGATCTTGTACCTTTTTCTACATCAGAGAGTAAGTGCATGCTATTACCATTGGCCAGAGCCGCTGCTCACATTGCCATCATTTCGGCACTTCATCAAATTGATATTGTGGGAAAACACACAGGCAGTGCCCAGTCTTTAGTTCATAAACACACCCAGACTCTCTGCCAGTTTCCACTGGCTAGTGTGCTGGCCATAGACCTAGTCAGTGCTTTTGGCTGATAATATGAATGGTAATGAGTGACTGGCTGTTGGGATTGAAAGCAAAAGCGCTGTCATAATTGAGTTAGATTAATTAAAGGAGCTCCACTGTATTCTTACAGATCAGTGCATCTTGTTAGAGGGCTGTGGGTTGAGGCGCTCGAGGGGGTGTGTTTTTGGCTAAAGTGTATGTGTTTGTGCATGTGTAACCTGCAGATTGTGGGTTAGGAAGGTTGTTGTGTGAGGAACTAATTGAAATGAGAGGCGATGTGCAAGTCTCCGCCAACATGGCCAGTCCATTTGTCAGGGTGACATCACTGCACTCACACCCCATCCATCTCGGTGCAGCACCACAGAACCATGCTTCTCACCGTGATTAATATCCATACCTCCCTCACTGCGCTGCATAACCCCACCACCGTACTCACACAACACCCCACCACAGCTCCACACATGCACATCCACAAGCAAACAAATACTGACACACACACACACACACACACTGTTGGAAGCCCTTCTCTGCACTCACCTGCACTCACTGCCATGGCGCTCCCATTTACTCTGTAATACACACATGGCTGGAGCCCAGAGACAACCCAGATATGCACACATAACCTTCCCAGTTGTCCCAAACAAAAAAATGTCCTTGTAGTTTTCAGTGGGTTTGAGTTGGTTGGTTTGGATGTATATATGTATATATATTGGTTTGTTTGTTTTTTTGTTTTTTGGGGTTTTTTTTGTGTGATAGACTGTTTTCTCCAGTTTGAGATGATTTGAGCTTTGTGACATGGCACATTACCCCGCTAGAAGCACCCACCAGAAGATGGGTGCACTGTTGTCGTAAAGGGATAGGGATTGCAACGTGGCAATGCACAGGTAGGTTGTGGTGTTTAAATGAACCAGAACCATAAAATGCAGGATGGATCCATGTTTTCATGTTCCATGTCATCCCAAAACCTGATCCTACAATCATAATGTGGCACCTGACATTAAAATTCAGCCACCCAGGAAATGTTTTTCCAGTCTTCTGTTGTCCAGTTTTGGAGAGAGTGTGTTAATTGTAGCCACAGTTCCCAGTTCTTAGCCGGCAGGTACCTGGCTTGTTCTTTGGCTGTTGGCAAACAATCAGAGGCATTTTATGTTTTTTTCAGTTACTGTTGCCTTCCTATCAGCTCAAAGTTTTCTGTACATTCTCATCTGATCTCCAGCATCAACAAGGCATTTTTTCCCCAAAGAACTATCACTCAGGCGTCTTTTTTATTTCTAGACATTTGTAGAGATGGTTGCTTACATCAGCAGCTTCTGAAATATTCACAACAGCCTGTCTGTCACCAACAACCACCAGCAATCAAATTCAAAGTCACTTAAATCATCTTTCTTCCCAATTTTGACGCTCAGTTTCAGCAGACCATCTCTAAATGCATAAATATATTGATTAGATATTTGCGTTAATGAGTAGTTAAACTAGTACCTAACAAAGTGACACTGAATGTACCTCTTGCTTTGTACATTTAAGTTGACTGATTGTCTTTGATCAACTCAGTTATTAAGCCACCTATTTATGTGCTTTGTAGTTTTCTTGGATTTCCCACATATGAGTTGTGTGTCTGTTTTTGGATGTCGCCCTTTTGCCTGCTCCTACTGGATTGTTTGTCATGCTGCTTGCCTTCCTGATCGTGTGGTGGTTAGAAGCATCACCTCACAGCAAGAAGATCCTGCATTCAATACCAGTCTGGGGCTTTTCTGTGTGGAGTGTGCATGTTCTCCCCGACTTCTTTCTCGGTACTTCGGCATCCTTCCACAGAAGGAACATGCATGGGGTTAGATTAATTGGTGATTCTAAATTGGCCATGGCTGTGAGTGTGAATGATTGTCTTTCTCTGTGTGTTAGCCCTGCAATAGATTGGTGACCTGTCCAGGGTGTTCTCTGTCTGTCACACTATGACAGATGGGATAGACTTCTCACCCCCCCCCTCCCCCCCCCCTCCCATGACCCTGAATTGTAAAATGGATGAATGGATCTTTGGACCTTATTCTGCCTATGTGCGTCCTGCATTTGGGTCCTTCTCCTGTGGTGACTGTGAAAGCATTATTAAAAAAAAGATTGCTGTCATATGTAATATAGTAGGAAATGATTTGTCATCTCAGATTGGCTTTATACTATATGCCATGATTCCATTTCACTTTATCGCTGCTGTCTTTGACAAGCTTAAAGGATAAGGCCAGTGATATTCTATATTTCTGCTATTGCCAATAATACCTTACTACATACCCCAATACTTTTTGACCATCTGTGATGCTATTCCCAAGCCTGATTTTTACTACTAAAGGTAGTTTTATACCAGAATTTATTGATACAATATGTAGAAGAGAAGCTCCTTGAGACAACTGTTGTTGTTTTTGGCTCTATATAAACAAAGTTGAATTTATTTGAACATGGAAAATCTGTTACCATTTATTTTAATAATAGAACATATTTAGAATCATTTAACCACAGTAAAAAGTTACATGTCACACATGATCTCTGATTCTGCACATTTCTAGGTCACCAATTATACTGAATCACTTTTGTGACACTGACCATGTTACGTCCTTTGTGAAAGAGAAAAACACACACACACATTTCAGTGTGATTTAATCTGCTCATTAGAGGCTTGTCTCAGTAAATGATTTTGTAGCCATTGTAGCATCAGAACCAAGTGGAAGTGTCAGAAGTCACAGTCATACCTTGTCCAAAGGTTATGAAGGGCGAAAGAAACAGCACAGAAGCTGGATCAGGTGTAACCAAGGTACAAAAGAGAGACTAAAAGTGACCATACATGAAGCTAGAACATCAACGTAAGCAGAGTTAAAGGAAATAAAAGCACATCAATCTCCAATTAGTTGTGTAAAGAAGTCTATGTAGTTTTCTCTGAGGATGAGTACCAGTCTGTCAACCAGCCTTGGAAAGGCAAACTAAGCCAAACACTTGGATGGGCTAAGACCTACCAGCACAGTGGTAACTGTAAAATGGCTTTTTGCTGGAATCAAAAAGTCAGACATGTAGTGACATCATTTTAAAAAAAAAAAGCACTTTGGAAGATTTTCAAATCATGCTGGGGCAATGTGGGTTGTCAGGTTTTACACGAATTTGTTGAGGCTCTGCCAGCTCGAGTACATGCTGTCGCTAAAGCACAAGGAAGGCAGGGCAACTATTCAAAGATAGTCTGTAATTAAATTTATGGAGAACATATGCAGATTTATGTAGATTGCATGCTATATGATTTATGTAGATTATATTATATTAATTTAGGGAAATTATGAACCATTTTCATCTGTAAGGGAAAAAATTGTATTCAATTCATAACAAACAAAAAAAACAAATATATTCTAGAGCGACGTAAGAATTTTGGTCTCCAGTCTGCTTTTTCTTTTTTTTTAAATCCAAATTTTGTTCATAAAATAGCTAGACACGAAAGATTTAAGCAAATACTAGAGTGTATTTGTTTAGGACAATTTTCATTCTTGGTTTTGTTAGGCTTATTGTAATGGAGGAACATATCATCCAATCAAGTAGCTCCTTTGTGTGGTTCTGACCAACAATAGAGGTTCTAGTAAGTAGGGACGAGCTTTATTAGGCTTTGGCTCCACAGGTAGTGCTTGAGAAGGATAATACATTGTTATATATATTTTTTCTCTTTTCAGGACATTTTTTGAGAACAAGAAAACATATATTATCAGCATTCTTCTGCTTTACAATTCTGATTTGTACAGTCAAACAGGTGTAACATGCAAATTTTCTTACTGCATACGATGAGCACAAACAGCACGTTTCTGTAAAATTATTGCTTCCTGTGAGCTTTGAGGCAGTTTCAAATCAGAAAACACAGCCCCACTGGCAAGAGCGCTGCATTGTGTTGCCAACAATGTTGTACCCATCTGAAGACAAACACAAAAAAAATCACTCATTCAGCACACACACCACAGTGCTAAACCTCTGGAAAACAGATGTTCGTTCAAATTTGCTGCAATGGATTTACAACTCAAGTTGGTGGGTTTCAATAAATGAACAAATACTTGAAGGCAGGATTTACAGTGTCGCAAATGGAAGCTGTAAAATTGGCTGCTGGGGCTTGTTTCTCAACTTTTTCAGCGGTAGGGTCAACCAAAACTAAGCTCATTATGGCCAGCTATCAGAGCTACTCCAACCTGAGGAGAAGTGGAGTTACGCTTTGAAGATGCTCTAAATGATGACCTTTTTCTCCTACCCTGCTCCACTGATGTGCTTTGATAAGCTGGGCTCTGATCTCTTCTGTGGTATCACTGCATCACTGCACACTGCGCCGTCCTCCCCGAGCTGGCTTGCGCTAAACTTTCTCACCACGCCCTCAAATTACATCACCCAGGCTTGATGTCATTTTTCACACCATGCCTTTGAACTTGTTCAGCCACAGGCCAAAAAAGTGAGGCAGAGCACCCTGACGATGTCTTGTTTTGAACAAAGGATTATGATTATACTAAGAGTGCATTTAAAAAAAAAACATTAGACATTAGTAAAAGAAAATGATTGTGCAAATGTGAAATATATCCAGACGACGCGTGCTCCTCCAAGTAGAACCAAAGTGCTGCTTAACCTCACAGTTGTGGCTCTCAAACACTACTCTCTCCCTCTCCCCTCGTGGAAGCATGCAAGCACGCCTCCGCACCAGCTGTGAGATGCAAAGCTCCCCTTTGTGTAAAAGCCTTTTGCTGTCTTTGAGAAGCTTCTGTCCATGCTATTATGTGAAAAGAACGACAATAAGAGACACGGGAAAGAGAAAAGGTGATAGGTTGGGGGAGGCAGAATGGAGAAAGACACTGAGAGGAGGGGTGGACAGGAAACTGAGCCAGCGAAAGGGAGAGATGGCGAAGGGGAGATCAGGAGAGAAGCAACGAAACTGACAGCCCCAATAGTCGATGTGTGATTGATGGAGTGGTGCTCAGATGCCAGGGGTCATACATATGCAAACTGCTCATTTGTAGTTGCTGCCAGAGCTGCTGTTCACCAGAGCCCTTGAACAGTGTCGTCTGACCACTGGGACACATCACACAATCAGATTAAGGAGCCCCCGAAATCACATGCAGGACGACCAGCAGCTGCCACGTGCACCACCGACTTTGACTTACAGTATCTGTTTTTCATCCCCCGCCTGCCATAACAGGCTCTCGTCTGTCTGTAAGAGATCTGGGTTTAGGGGCTCAGATATGTGTCAGATGAGCTCTGGTGTCTGTGCGGCATGGATTTTCCCTCTTGACATTTTGTTGTAGGTTTTGTTTTGTTTTTTTTCTCATTGCTTTGTTGCACACAAACCACATTTTCCATGTGAGTGGCTCAGTCTGTATGTAGTAGCACAGTATGCATAATAATCTACCTCTAGCAGCGTCCAGCCGACACCCGGCATCTACTGCGTCCGGGAATCTTGGTGCAGCTGAGACTAATGCTAAGCCAAAGCAATTAGTTTTCTCATAATCAGCCGTGTGTTCACGTTTTGGGAAAAGACCTGCAGTATACTGACTGTGTTATGATTTGGTTTGAGCTTGCAAAGTGTCAAGGGCCAGGGCCTCGAACATCAGATGGCTTTGTTGCCATGTGAAGCGTTTTGATTTTTAAAATTAATTATTAATTTGCGATGAGGCCAGGACAGAATCGGGGTGACATGCAGGGGATGGGAGCTTATGCATAAATTCTTTTAACCATTTTCTGGTTTAATTCTGTGCTCATGTTATATTCATTAATATGGAATAAGTAATTTATTGGAGTGACAATCAGAAAATATGTGATTCTCCCGCAAGTTTTTATTTCTGTCCACCGCAGAAGCTGTGATGTGCCGTGGATCACAGAGTCTTCTGTGTTCAGCCATAAAGAGGCTTTCTTGTGCTTGTCCGCACTTCACTCTTTCGCTCGCCCTGTTTCTATAGCTCTCTCACTGTCCTTTTCTCAGATCAGACTGTGCCCCAGCCACGCTATTGGGCACCGAGCTGTAAACAGGAGCGGCACACTGATCCGAGTCACCTTCATTCAGGCCCATGCCCCAGTCGTCTCACACACCATTTCTTTTCTTTTTTTTCCTCTTTTTGAAACTCGTCAGTGTTTTGAATCCACACTCCCAAAAAACTGGTAAAAAATGTAATGGGTACAGCTCCCTGTGCGGAGGATGGACCGCTGGGTATGCCCCTTGCTCATCATGAGCCTGACACATAGGCCCTTTATGTGGCTGTGAGGAGGGTGGCCCCTTCCATCCTCTGCTTCTCATCCACACCCCAGAGGCTCTCATTCAACCCAGGCCTGGCTGGGGGGAAGTTGAAGCTCTTTTGTATTGGGGGGGAGGGGGATTCTTAGTGGGGGCTGTCAAGGCTGTGACTGTGTGCGCCTTTATTTCCCCAGAAAAGAGATGGGGGGGAGGGGGTAGAGATAGAGGGAGAGGGCAAGAGGGAGGCCGGAGAGGGAGGAGTGGTTCCAAAGGAGAGTTTGGACACAGAAGGCCTTGTTAACCGGCTCCCCCAAAGAGAGAGAGGATGAGACGTAGAAAAGAAAGAGGGAAAAGGCAAAGTAACACCAAGCATGAATTTTTTATTTTTTTTTTTAAAGCCAAAAAACCGTTTCCCTCTGTTACGTCACTGTGTTATTCCCATTCTACTCTAGCCTTCCCTATCTGTTCCCTCCATCTGTTCCCATGTAAGCTCAATCTTCAGCTCAACAAGCTTTTGCCCTCCCCCTCACCCCTTCTCAACCTCGTCCATTAGTTTACGCACATTCTATTATCTGGGAGAGCGGGCTAAAAGAGATGTCTGGGGTCAGAGCGATCATTATCATCACCCCTTGCTGCTACACTTGTGAGTTATAGCCCACCGTACAGGAAACAGACATTTAAATCATAATCAATAAAGCAATATCAATGCTGAGAAGCATGGCAAAAGGAAATCAGGCTCCAGGCTCTGGAGGAAACACATACTCTCGGCTGAGACTGAGACGGTGGCACGCACATATTGATGAAACATGATCAAGCCAAAAGAAAAAAAAAACACACACACAATATGTGGCGTCACGCTTTGCACTTTTTTTCTAATGCACAACCAATGCACATTGTGGCTGGTGTGCAAAAATGTGTGAAAGTGGAGTAAGCGCGTCATCATGAGGGGATGATGACGTGCCGTAGCCGCTATCCGACCCTCTGGTCACGTTAAGGTAACTAGGGAAGCAATGGTACTTGCAGGGGTAGCCGTGCAAGACGCACACAGTGTTTCGTCCAGCAAGGAGAATGCAAGGAGACAAGTGGGACCTGACCCAGCTGTGACCGGACCACGTTCTCGGTTGCCGTTGCAGCTGAGATCACGACTGAGTCTCTGTCTCTTTGCTGCCACGAGGAGAAAATGCCAGTTGCCCGCGTACAGAAAAAGTGAACCACATCACTGTCAGGGAAGAATAGGTTTGGGACATGATACAAAAACTCATCATGTAATCAGTCAGTACAAATTACAGTTCTAACACACAGAGAAAGGCCACACAATCACTGTTATTAACTTGCACAGTTTGTGGTGAATAAGATACTCTCATGCAAATATAATGTATAATCCAGCTGAACTGCGCAGACTTGTTGGATTCCATATTTAGAAATCTTTGTTTCACCCACAAAGACCATTTGAAGTTATTATTATTATTATTATTATTATTATTATTAGATGTGGCTCTTTTATAACTTCTTTTCTCACCAGATGTTATTGAAAACATTATGGATTTGGTTTATAGGATTTAAGAATAGCAATTTAAATAACACTTATTTTGATGATTTCTTTTCTCCGCTCAAGCCAACACGTCCCGCTGAGGCTCTCGAGCTTGACGTAGGAGATAGAGTATTGTTTTTGAGGTGGCTTTTTTAACGTGTTAAGAGAAAAACAAAGCATTAAGTAAATCACACATTATCATAGGGATTGGGTTTTGAGCATTGCCTCACTTACTGAGTGAAGTGAAAATACCCCACAGCAAATCTATAGTTTGTTACAGAGCTCGCAGCAGGCCAGAATAAAAATGTAGCAGGGAAAATTAAATGAGTACAAATGATGTGTTTAATAATTAATAATTTATTTGTTTACACAGATCAACTCGAACTATTTAGTATTTAATGATGATTTCACGTTTGCTAAATTAACTGGACTGGGACACTGTAATTGCGTATACAGTTTGGTTGAAAGTTAATCGTTGACATCATTTAAAAGATCATTTGCATATTGATTTGAATTTGGGTAACTAACAAAGATGGATATTGTTTGATACTATATTGCAGTTTAGAATTAAATGCTCTTTGCAAAGCACCTAATGTTTAAGTGTTTTTAAAAAAAAAAAATCAAATGGAAGTCAGGTTGAGTAGTGCAGTCAAGCACATTGCCAGCTTGATCAAACACTTCAGAAGCATTGAGCTTCAGTCCAGAATCCCAAGGTCCTGTGTAGGTGTGAGCTGTGAAACGAGAGTGCAATGCACATCATGGTTTATGTGCAGCCAAAGCCCACGCGGTGCTGATCAGACAGGGATCATCTGCTATATCTGGAATCTATAACCCTGTCGCTGGTGCTTAAGGGGAAATTTGGAGAGCTCAAACCAGAACCAAAGTGAAGCTATACAGTGTGTTATGTGTCATTGAAGTAAGCTTACTTTTTAGTAATTTTTTTGTAATCATAGAGGAGACTGAGGTGTTTTATAGGTCATCAACTCCAAATATGTGCAAAATGGCACATCCGTAGTAAAAAGTCTGCAATGTAAAAATAGCAATAGGCATGCATAAAAACAATTACTTTGCTATCTTAATTGCTTTCCAAAGAAAATACTTTCTGTCACCTTTCCAATTAAAACATAACCAGGAGCTATATTAGATGTATTTTTAAATGGTGCCTGCAGCATGTCTTGCTGTCTAAGATATTGGATTCCACCTCTACATTTTAATGACCAGTTTTATTTATGCAGAGGAATCAACATGGCTAAACAAGAAGCCACAAAAGGCCGTAGCATGAAACTGTGTTTTGTTTTTCTTTTTTTAAACTGTGCCAGCTGAGGATTCAGCTCTAATGATTTACATCTTGTCATTTAGCAATGCCGCATATTACAATGCCACATGGATAGTGTTTACAGTATCTTTTCAATTAGGCTAACAGTCGTACAGAGTCCGTTTTCACATGCCAGTCTCCTGACATTTCTTAACCGAACTGACATACACTTGGTGAAGTGTGAACCATTTTGCAAATGAGGGTTATTCTGGGAGAGTCACGTCTCTCCTCCCTCTCTCTCCCTCTCGCTCTCCTCCATGCACCCTCGAGAAGGTTGTAAAAGCTGTTGTCCTTTAGTGATGACGGAAAGCGAGGAGGAGCCGCGAGAGAAAAAGAAAAGGAAAAGCTCTTCAATTGGAGCCCCGATTTCTCCTCTCTCCGTCTGCGTCTGTCTCTTTCACTCTCACTCTGCATGTGGCCTGCTGCTCTGTCATCCTCAGGGATGCATCTGAAGGAGACCATCTGTTGATCCATTTGTCTCCTGCTTTGCTTCCTGTGCCACTGCCTCTCTCCAATCGATGATCAGGCCTGGCCTTTCCCCTGCCCACCCTCTTTGTGTCTGCCAACAGGCCCTCAGGGCGAGGCGGGTTTGCTGTTCGGGTTGAGATAGGAGATTGTGCCCGGATTCAGACAAAGAGAAATGATAAGCAGTGGAGTACATGCTGGGTTTTTGTACATAGACTGCTCACAATGAACAAGCTAATGACCACAGAGAAAGCTACTTTCTAATCAGTGCTCATCTAAAGTGAGCATTGTTATGCTGACCTGAGTCACAAAAATGTAATTCTTTTTTATGCGTTGCTCATATCAAAACCACGGTCTTCTTCCGCTTTGACAGTTTATCCTTACACGGAGAAACAGACCACGAAATAGATGTTAGGAACAATGCCGAGATGCCGAAGGACCACCGGAGGCTTCCAAACATTCACCACCAACACATTCATTGCTTGTGAAGTGTTTGGCAGCGTTGCTGCTAAAGAGAGTGGGGTGCTGTTTTCCACACATCACCCATCTGTCACCTCACATGCATGCTCATGGGTTTGACGGACACCGACTCCACCGTGGGGACTTTGGGGATTGCTTGCCTTTGATCTTCTCCCGTGACTCTCCATTAACCATCAGTCGTCAGAGCTCAGGCCCTGGAGAGAAACTGGGAAAGGGTGGCGTGTGAACACAAGCGCTGATGTAGCCAAGAGAAATTCATTGTCCAAATCTAGCAGATTACTGACATGGAGGAAAATGTACATAAATAGTGCTGGATGTAAATGTTTAGACTGTAAGTGCGTTGGACTATGGAGCAGGAGAGAGAATGGTAATGACAGGATAAAACGCAGAACACGTGTGCAGTGTGTGCGTTCCATACTGCTTATTTTTGCAGCATTTGAAGCTTTTTTTTCCACTTTCTCTGTCCGCAGAGTTTTCATAGATTTGCAAGGTTTTCATCACGGCTGCTCAATATTGTTGATGATGGGTGTTTACCCAGGGAGACATGGCATTGATTTCCAATAAAGTGCAGATGGCATGCGGTCACACACACTCCTATTTTGCCAAGAGCCATCCAATAAGTCATGATTTCACAACCGCAGTAACCTGGTGTTGTGGTTCTTCTGACAAAACCGGGGTGGGGTGTCCGTCATTGTGGATAACCTTTAGTGGCTAACAACTTTATGCCTGGGATTCATTTGACTTGCTTTCACTGCATGGCTTTTTAATTTCTTCTTTTTGTGTTGCAGGCTTCCTCAGCACAGGTGACCAGGCAGCTAAAGGGAACTATGGGCTCTTGGACCAAATCCAGGCTTTGAGATGGATCAGTGAGAACATCGGCTTCTTCGGAGGAGATTCCAATCGCATCACAGTGTTTGGTTCTGGGATCGGAGCTTCTTGTGTCAGCCTGCTCACGCTCTCCCATCACTCTGAAGGTACAGTGGGGCAGAGGCGCCGGCGTGGTGGTGGGGCTGTGTGTGATATAGCTGTTCAGCTCGTGCCTGCTGGTGTGCAGGCTTCTTGATATTATCTAGGCATGCAGGTAGTGAGTTACAGCGAGTAATCTAATCTAGTTCACTGTGCAGCATAAGAAATGTTTTAAGATGAAACATGTTTGCATTCAAATGAATGTGATTTTCAGTCCAGAAATGGAAACTTCACGGTGGATTTCAAGCCACATGTGGGCTTTGACATATTCTGCCGGTTTGTTAGTATTCTTCCCTGTACCAAAAAATGGGTGTAGTGTGACACTGGAAGCAAGACACTGTATGTCAAGGAGAGCTTTTCAAGATAGCCATGTCATGCTAAATGGTGCACACTTGCAAGTTTCTTTTTTATTTAAAAAAAAAAATCACAATGTTTAGCTGCTACTTTAATGTCACCTCATGATGATTTACTGCTCATGTTGGACTTGTCTTTAATGCTAAATGCAACATGCACGTTTGACTTGGACATGAAATAAACATCCCTCATACTAATCTTCCTCTAAAGCATCACTAAATTCAAATAGAGCATTACAGGTAAGTAATTGCTGGAGGCCCAAATGCATAATATCAAAAGTGAAATTATTACATGTTTTTGTGCAAACATTTAAAAGCCGTTACTGTAAGGGACCGCATCCTCAATTAGATTTGACATCATGGATGGATGCATGGATCTGAGGTTGCAGTTTGGCGAAAGGCCTTCAGCTTGGCCTCCCAAGCTGGGCTGGGGGAGGTAGGGTGAGGTACAAAAATGAGAATGAATTGCCTGTGGTGTAGGAAGGGTCATTTAAGGCATTATGGGTAGTTGTGGCTCAGCAAGTAGAGCGGATCGTCTACTAATTGGAAGGTCATTGCACAGTTTTGTGGCTACTCCAGTATGCATGTTGAAGCATCCTTGGGAATGATACTGAACCTTGAGTTTCCCCAGATCCATCCATTGCAATGTGAGTATTAGACAAACTATATATATAAGTAGCAGTTCATTTACCATATAGTCAAAGCACTCGAATGGGAGTGTATGAGGGGCTGTCCAGCTCCTAAAATTCAGATAAATTAACTCTTAATTGACCACAGTCGTGTGAATGCGACAGGCTGCAGTCAGCAAAGCGATGTTATATTTTTTTATATGTTATTTTCCAACTGAGAGATTTTTACATTTAGCCAGGCTCATGTAGCCTCATTGCAAACATGTTAACAAGCCACAAACATGTTGCTTTGGACACAGCTGGCTGGAGGTGTAACACTGGGCTATTACTGTACATTACATGGAAGTAAACCACATCAAAGAAACCACTCTTGCAGTGGATAGAGGCCTGGTCCCAGACAGTGTTGTGGCCACAAAGCTATTAAGCGATACACCCCCATCACTACACACACCAGCTCAAACACACACATAGAAACACACACTATTCAAGAACAGAGTGAAATCTCTCTTCTTGGATTTTTGATTAGTGGACCAACCAGGGTGAGTTTGAAAGAGGTCATTTGATCGTCTCTTCCTTGGAACCCCATTACAGCGCCAAGGATTTGTGATATGTTTTGCATTCTCCAATTTGCATTAAAGTGTTACTAATTGCCTTGATTTCCTCCGATGACTGATGACTGCTTTTGAATTGAATTTTTACCATAAATGCCTTTTTTTTATTCATACTTCATAATGCTACGCTCCATGTAGCATGTTATTATACTGCCAGAGAAACCATCTCCTCCCAGTAAATTGGATATTACCGGCTCTGTTTTTTCCCCTGAATGGAAATGTATGCCCCACTGATGGGATAAGAAAAAAGAAAAAGCCAGTAAAACTTGAGCGATCCTAGCAAATTGAAACAGGAAGCCTTCTATCACGCCAGGACTCTTGCTGTGAATGTTACCAATGGCAATCAGATTTCACACAGACTCTCTGGGAGCACAGATTGTTGTAATTATATAAAGTTTAGGACTGGAGTGGGCTGCTGGATGTGACAGGAAATACAAGTGAAGAAATGTCTTTTTGCACCTGCTTTCACAGCCTCCACTGTACACCACCCCGCCCCTCCTTCGTCTTAAGCGTCGAAGCGAAAACTGGTAAGATGCTGTTGTTGCCAAGGCAACGTCACAAACAAGAAAAGAATCAAAGTGTCCGTTTCTACAAAGTGTTGAAAATTAAAGGTAAAAATATATAATCAACTGAATTACAAACTGTGACACAAGAACACCTGGTTTCAGGTGGCCTCTAGTAATGGACTTGTGTAAGGATTTTCTATCCGTGTTAGCAGACTGTTGCATCTCTGATAGAGCCTCTTATATTGAGTTTCCTACTTTGCAGTTTGAATGAAAATTAAGTCAGAAACACCACTCCACACAGCCCCTGAATTTATACTCCAACTTGCTTGCATGTAAACCCTTTTCCACTAGAGAAGTAGTATTTTCATAGTAGTGGGACATGTGATATTATGGAATAAGATTTACATCCCTACATACACAAACATTTCCCTTCCTGTTCTGCTCAGATGCACGATAATGAAGCCCAGGTGAAAAAATAAAAAAAAGAGGAAATCAATGATGGCACACTGTACTGAAGCTCCCCGGTGTGTTGGTGTATTTAATGACAGTATTCCCACTCTTACGGTACAAAGTCTGTCATCACCGCCTGCAGTGCATAGACTTTCCATCTAACCGAGACTCTTTTCATGCCTGTTGGTGGCAGAGTGACAACTTATTTTAGATGCTCCATGCTCCTCCTGAAGCTTATTTAATAAGCTGAATTCTCCTATATCATCCTGGCCCTCTGGCCTCTCTCTTTGATTGCCTGCTCCGCTGGCCTGGCCTTGGTGGCGTTTTCATGTGGGCGTGCCGAGGGCTCCAGTCGCAGGGTACATCCATCACGGAGTTTTCCCCTCCTGGCCCGTGTGGAGGCTGGTCTGGATGCCTTCTCGCGAGGGCTAGCTTTTTTAGACCATGGTGCCTGCCCTGCCTCTTCCTACATCCAATCTCGTCCTTACTTCACCCATCTGTCTCCTTGCCTACACAGTCAGTAAAAGCATGCACGGGACATGCTCTTTTTCACCATGTGCCAGTGCGTCTCTCTCCCCTTGTCTCCCTCTCTAGGTTTCTGCTCCCTAGTCTGCTGCATGTGTGGTGTGTTGCTATTAATAAGATGGCTGCCTTGTCTGGTATGTGGCAAGCAATCTCGCTGCACATCTGAGACTTTGGAAGCAGAATGGTCATTAAAAGCACAGTCTCTCTCGGCAGGAGAGTGTTTTTGACCAGCTTATTAAATGTAGCTCAACAGTTGTGTTCCCACTGAGGAAAATCTCTGTCCCCATCTTCTTTTTTTCTCCATCTTCAAAAAGAAAATGGCTAAAGAAGTTCAAAAGAAAGGACATTAGCAAGTCTCATGTATTATCTATCTGGCATCGCACAGGCGCTAATTAAACATGCAGATTTGGCTTTTTCCCCTATCTCCTAAATAATAATCGTTATGATTTCAAAATTGAGATGGCTTTTCTGTGCATGAGCAGAATACCAAGTGCCCAGTGACTCAGACATGTGCATTTGTACATATCTCTCTAGAGATTCAAAGAAGTGTTGCTCAATTCAAAACCCAAAGGAAATATACTATGCCATTCACACTCAATGTCAGTGTGCATCTCATCCCTGCACATATGTCAGCACAGGCGTGTCCATTCACAGCGCACACATGAGGGAAGGGCTAGGTGTAGAGGCGCTGAAGGTCGTTCGGTTTCTTTTTTCTTTTTTTTCCTTCCTCCCTCTCTTCCAGTAAGCAATCAGGATAAAAGCTCCACTTCTAAGGAAGTGCTCCCGTTTTAATGGAATGTTCTGGACATTAAAGACAGCTAGTGAGGAGGATCCTTCATGCCAATGTCAGCTTTCATTTTTATTAAGACTTCTGGGTTATTGAGAACCATAAATACACATGTTAAATGCCTGGGTTTTATTACAGAAGTGCAAGGAGTACAAATGCATTTTAATGCAAGACGCCTCCTCGCAAATACTTAAACCCCATGAACCATGAGGGCAAGGGAGCAGGTACTTTGTTTTCAGGAGAGGGCATTGGTTTGAATCTATTTAGTGGGAAGAACAGGAGAGGATTTGATTAAGTGATAGAATGTGTGATTGGATCTGGAGAAACTGAAGATCAGAGCGACAGATTGTTTTTGCTTTTTTTAAAAAAAAAAATCTTAAATATGAACTTTATTACAGGCCACCGATGTTGTTTTAAATTTGCGAGTGTCTAGTGTTTCTAGTGTCATTCTTTCAAAATGTGTTTTGGAAGACACAGAGCATAACTAGCCAGGTAGGTAAGATACAGCCACAAAGCTTCAAGAGTATAACTGAGATTCAAGCAAAGGTTGATTTTGAACATGGATTTAGCCCTTCTCGTTTCATGGGATTTGACAGATCCACAAGGTATTTTATGGCATTCACTACCATCGGGGACTGTGGCCCTGAAATCATCACATAAACAAAACCTTTATCAATTATTTATTAATGCTGTTAAGGGGGATTCTTTAACCCAAATCCTAACAAACTAAATATGAAAGGAAAGATTAAAAGAGAGTCCAAAGGATTAAAATCAACAAGTGAAAACCAAGTAAAACAAATAGCAGGCTTGTTAGAGCAGTGAGTCATACAGTGATGGATATTACAACATAAGTATGCACTTACACAGAAGGCTAACTAAAGCATTCAGTCTGTGTTTATAGTAAGAGGTCGTGCAAAAATAGCTGATTGTAGTGTTAACCTGCTGGCGTTAGCTTGCCAATGATTGTAATTTAAAGAAATATTAGACTTAGCGTTCTTACACCACGACAGTGGTGCTCATTCTAAAATGGGCTAGCATTGCTCAATCTGCAGCTTAAAGAAAATATCAGCACACCAGAACGAAAACAAGATGGAAGGAAGCTCATTAGCATGCACGAAATACCAGACCTAGAGTCGAAGAATGGCAGTTTCTACATGCACGGTACAGAAATAAACACTCAAAAAGTACAAGCAGGAACCTGCAATAGGTCAAAAATGCACAGCCTGACATGTACTTGTTCTTTAAAGCAGCCACACTCCAACTTCTGCGCCTCTTTACTCCCCTTTGTCTATGAGAGTATTAATTTAGCCTTCCAGTGGGCGGCTCATTGGTGTCACAACATAATAATGCGGAGGCGATAATCAGGTAACACTTATTATTCTTAAGCAAGAAGAAATCATAAAAAAACAGTAAAAACTCAGAGATGATTAACAAGAGATGATTTTTTTTTTCATGTTCAGCTCTGGCTAACAGATAAGATAAGATAAGATAAGATAAGATAACTCTTTATTGTCATTGCAGAGTCATACATAGTACAATAGTACAATGAAATTGGAAACCTGTCCAATGTCGGCACTTCATATAACACAACACGACACGATACGACACATCACAATGCAACACAGTATATTAACTTAGTAATAAAAAAGAAGAATAAGTGTATTTGAATTGCACACTGTTATTATTGCACATTAATTGTTATTGCACCTTGTTATAAATATAAATGTTATTATTGTTACGGTTTTTACTGTTGTTACCTCCCCCCCCCAAAAAAGTCCAGGTAGGTAGCAAGTCAGGTCAGCTATTTGCATTGATTAGGGCTATTGCCCTGTTGTAAAAGCTGTCCTTGAGTCTATTTGTTCGGGACCTCAGCAGCCTGAACCTCCTGCCAGACGACAGCAGCTTAAACACCCGGTGTCCTGGGTGTGTACCGTCCCATAGGATGCTGCGTGCCCTCTTGAGACAGCGAGTGCTGTACAGGTCCTTCAGGGAGGGAAGAGGATGTCCAATGATTTTTTGGGCCATAATGATGACTCCCTGGAGTGCCTTTCTGTGTGCTGTGGTGCAGCTGGAGAACCACACACCGATGCAATATGTCAGCACACTTTCAATGGAGCAGGGGTAGAAGATGGTCAGCAGCTCCTTCTTCAGGTCCATTTTTCTGAGGATTCTCAGAAAGTGGAGACGATGTTGGGCCTTCTTTAAAACCGCAGAGATGTTAGAGCTCCATTGGAGGTCTGTGTCTATGTGCACACCCAGAAACCTGAAACTGGAGACCCTTTCCACACACTCCGCGTTGATGCTGACAGGCTGCAGCTCAGACTTCCTTCTTCTGAAGTCAACTACCAGTTCTTTTGTCTTGGTGGTATTGAGGTCCAGGTCCAACTTCAGCTCTGTACGCCATCTCATCTCCCCCAGAGATGAGCCCCACCACGGTGGTATCTTCTGCAAACTTGATGACTGAGTTGTCTGGGTGGGTACTAACACAGTCATGTGTGTGCAGAGTGTACAGTAGGGGACTCAGTACACAGCCTTGTGGAGAGCCGGTGTTAAGGCTGAGGGCTGAGGAAAGATGAGGCCCCACTCTAACTCTTTGTACACGGTCTGAGAGGAAGTCCCTGATCCAGCGGCAGGTGGTAGAAGGAAGCCCGATTTCCAGCAGTTCAACTATTAGTCTGTCCGGGAGTATCGTATTAAAGTCAACAAAGAGCAGCCTGGCGTAACGGCCCTGCACTTCCAGGTGAGAGATGGTGGTGTGGAGCGTTGTAGCAATGGCATCTTCAGTTGATCTGTTAGCTCTGTATGCGAACTGGAGCAGGTTGAGTGTGGGTGGCAGGCAGGACACGATGTGACGTCGGACCAGTTTCTCGAAGCACTTCATTATAACAGGTGTTAGAGCAACTGGTCGGTAGTTGTTGAGGCTGCTAATGTTAGTATGCTTTGGCAGTGGGACAATTGTGGCTGACTTTAGGCACGGCGGGATGCAGGACTGGGACAGTGAAGTGTTGAAGATCTTAGTGAAGACCCCAGCCAGCTGGTCTGCACACTCTTTTAGGACCCGTGCGGTTACCACATCTGGTCCGGCGGCCTTCCTGGGGTTCACTGCCCTCAGTGTGCGCCTCACCTTATATTCCTGCACTATGAGGCTTGGGCTGCTGCTGCTGTCCAATGTTTTTGCTGCTGCCGCCTCTGGTCCCTTCACCTCAAAGCGTGCGAAGAAGTGGTTCAGCTCCTCCGCAAGCGCCGCGTTACCCTCAGTCAACGTGGTATTGCAAGGTTTGTAGTTGGTTAAGTGCTGAACTCCCTGCCATACCTGTCGTGGGTTGTTGTTGCTGAAGTGGTCTTCGATCCTTCTCTTGTACGCTGCCTTGGCTTCTCTGATGCCTCTTTTCAACTCAGATCTGGCTGCACTGTAATGCATACCATCACCGGATCTAAAAGCGGCGTCACGTTGCTTCAGCAGGACCTGGACCTCTTTAGTCATCCGGGTTTTCTGGTTGGAATACACCCGGAGACGTTTGTCCACAGTGACACTGTTGACACAGCAGTTAATATATGAGAGCACTGATGTTGTGTGCTCTTCAAGGTCCTGATGTTCGAACACACTCCAGTCCGTGTTTTCAAAACAGTCCTGCAGCTGATGTGATGCACCTTCTGGCCAGGTTTTCACAGTTTTTGTGACTGGGGAGGCTCTTCTCCTAATGGGAGTGTATGCAGGGATCAGCAGCACGGACATGTGGTCTGACAAACCTAGATGTGGTAGAGGGGTTGCTCTGTAGCCTTTTTGGATGTTGCTGTAGGCTTTATCCAGTGTGTGTTTTCCCCCTCGTTGCACATTTAATATGCTGTTCAAATACTGACCCTAAATCAGCATGGTTGAAGTCCCCAGCTATAACGTGCACTGCACATTAACATATGTGATATGTTACAGTTTCAAGCCTGGTGGGTGTGTACGGGCAAGGCTGTGTGCGTGTGATCTAAGAGCTCACTGGTGTCA
This sequence comes from Neolamprologus brichardi, assembly GCF_056152115.1. Classification (NCBI taxonomy): domain Eukaryota; kingdom Metazoa; phylum Chordata; class Actinopteri; order Cichliformes; family Cichlidae; genus Neolamprologus; species Neolamprologus brichardi. The sequence goes on from NC_142105.1 coordinate 23,504,771, forward strand.
TGGCTTGTGCGATCCTGTTAATTTATGTATTCCATACATTATAACTTTGTAGACTTTCATTCTGTTTTACACTGGACTTTGAATCTCTTTCAGCTTGAGAAGATTCAAATTTTGAAGGGCAACGTAGAGACTGATTCTGACTGATTCCAAAGCAAAAACAGGGGAGAAAATAATGATGCCATCTATTTGACCTCAAATCAATCTGCCTGTTTTAACTCAGTGCTTGTGTTGGCATGTGCACCCAACCTCTGCTCTGATAAGCATTTATGATGCACACGCAGGCTTGTAGTTGGCCTGTAGTTGTGAGTAAAGAACACAAACACTGTTGTTCTATGCATGCTTGGAATTGCAAGGGTGTATTGAGCCTTGAAAACTTGTGCTCTTATTCACTGGTGCATCTTGAGATACAACACGTAATTTAAGGCTAATATATATGCTGCTTTAAATTACCCTGTCTTAGAGAGTGAAGAAGGAGGCCAACAGGCTGCATGAAGAGCACCTAAGTGTTGCAGTGAATCACTTCTTTAACTGTAATGTTGGTCTACGTCTGGCTATGACCTTTGAAAAATAACACGTGTGGGTTTTCTTTCTGAAACAAGACTCATGGGACGTTCTCCTTGCGGAATGGCCTACAGGCCTGCTAATGTCCCTGCACTGAGCTCTTGCTGTACAGATCTAGAGGTGCAATCCATCTACATTCTTGGCCCACTTCATTTGTGTGGGTTTACCCATCCTTACCCTGACTGGTTTAAGCGACAAATAAAGGTACCTCGCAAGAGCTGGAATTTTCCTCGGAGTCGCCAGGAAAGATAGCAGCATAACCGCATCCCTGGGATGTTATTCATACACCATGCAGCTGCCATTGTTGTGCAAATGCATCCAGCTTGAGAAAATTCAGGGACAATTGTCAAACTTGAATAGACCCCATTTCTAAGGTGTCAAAAGCATTCAGCGACTCGACACTGTAAAGTTACCTGGGTGTTTGGGGCAACAGAATGCCTCTATCTCGAGGTTTGATTTGGCTGTTTGCTGAAGGGTGTCTGTGCATTTCAGGGTGTGAAAAAGACCTATGCGAGATGAGAGAATGGGGACGCGCCTTGTCAGGTGCTGTATTCTTCCACCTCGATTGACAAGAGCGATAATTAAACCAGGGGGATGCCATCTCTGCGGAGCAAGAATGCTTGTATTTATTTACGCTGACTACTCGGCTTTGTTGTCTGCCACATACCGTCGCCTTCATTGTGTGGAAAAAGCAAACTGCTTTTAACAAGTGGTCTTTGAGACATTTTGCAGTCACTCTTTGAAGGACGGTGTCTTCGACTTTGTATAGTGAAGCAAAATTGCCTAATTTTTTCCTAAACAAAGACTGAGGATTACCCACCAAATAAAAGGTATTACACTCTTTTTGAATCTGAAAGAAATTGTAAATAGCCTAATTCAAGCAGCAAATTGGCTTTTTTTTTCTTCCCAAGCTCTGCAGAAGGAAATTGAAATCAAAGTTGTGCTTAGCAGAAGGGGGAAAAAAGGAAAAGCGCCCCACTAGAGTAATGTGAGGTGGGAGGGGTGTTATGAGGGTAAAGAAGCCTTTGAGGTCAGATTGCCAGTTTGAGGTGAACACTCTAGAAAATAATATCCAGTCGGACTGTCCATCAGAGTGTGGCAGCTTTACCTATCCCTCACAAGGAGAGAGCCGAGGAATGAAGAATTGACAAATGGTCCTAAAACGGAGAAAGCAGTTTATTCAAGTGCTCCAGACATCAGTCTGTCTCAGCTTGCAGCAGTTCTTTGAGCCTATAAAGCATGGAGTTATAGGTGTTAAAGAGACAAGCAGCAGGTCAGAGTAAGAAGCAGTGGATAATTGAGTACTTTAGTAAATCCATGCCTCCATCAACCAAGGTAATACCTCAGAGCATTGCATATACCTGCAGCCCTGGACCCACAACTGGTACGATAGACCTCAGCAGCTTGAGAGACTCGTGGCACACACGGGCTGTCTAAGCAGCATTCTTCAAGATAATACAAGGAGACCCATCTGGTGATGTATTGCCGAGATTACTTTTGGGATCTAATCGCAGCTGATGAACGAGGTCACTACAGAATATGTCATCTGTTTATGACCTGCAGTCCCCGGTGAAGACGCTGGCGAGTCATTAGTTCAGGTAGATGTAATCTATGAATCATTCTTGATAAATCATTGTCAAGGGCGCATTCAAACAGCTCCTAATAGACAGTGACAGCAGTGGTGAGGGGAATGGTGGCGCAGCTCCTCGCTGTGCCCTTACTGTTCTTTGATCCTCTTAGGCTTTGGATCAATCATACCAATAGCTGCATCATATTGCTCCCAGACTGTCTGGTCTGCTTCCTCTCTTTATTGGTCTAATGACTTGATGGAGGTTTCTTTCCGTCTGTCTGTCTGTCTGTCTATTTCCTCGCTGCACTCATCCCCACTCTAGCACCTTCATCTCCGAGGCATTTTCTCGAGCTCCTTTTCCTTGTTCTCAAAGCAGTTTCTTTCTTTCTCTGTTGCGCGCCCTCCCCCGTGTCTCTTCTCGTCTTCTCACCATGTCTCCCTCTCTCTGCCTCAGTCTTTCTCTGGCACCAGTGTAAAGCATCCATTATAGAGCGATGCATGGGTGTCTGTGTGAGTGGGAGAGAGGGACTTGGCACTCCTCCTGCCCCACCTGCAGAGGAAGCACTGACAGCTGAGCACTGGGGGCTCATCGTTCCCCC